>NC_088919.1:68702410-69002873 GCF_963576675.1 Euphorbia lathyris
ATAAATATTGGGTGATGGATAAAGATAAAAGACAGTGACAAAATAAAAATAAGATAATTGAGAATTATTATATTCTATGGTTCTTTTGTGGGATATGTATATGGATAAAATAATATATTTTACTATAGTACCCATACTTAAACTACATAACATTGATTTCAGGGATAAAATCGACTTTTCCATCTCATTAAAATTTTAGGAGCTTATCCCACCCTCTTATCCCACCCCCTCCCATGTATAAGATTTGAGGATAAGGAGCCTATCGCTTCCTTATCTCATTACTCTATCTCTATAACAAAATGAGATAACTGACTCTTGTATATTTTATCCCTATCCCATCTCATTTATCGCTCATACCAAACGCCCCGAAAAGGAAAAGGAAAGAAATAAGGAAAATTACAAAAAGTCCTCAAAAATCAGTAAACCGCGATTTTAAGGCCATACATCATCGAATTTGGCGAAAAGAGGGTGAGACCCACATTAGTGGGTTTTGACCGTCAATCCATTTTTAATCAAAATAGGATTCGAAAACGCTAAAATCCAAAACTTCGAACTTTGTTGAGACAAAATTTATATTAACTCAAACATCTCAGAATGCAAAGTAACCCACATATGTTAGCAAATAGAAGAAATGAGATATACATAAAGTGATATCTGCTAACATAACATTTAAACAAGTTTTAGTAAACTGAAAAATGAAACAATTTGCTAACATAACATTTAAAATAAAGATGATTATTATTATTGAAACATAACATTTAACAAGAACCTTTAAAAGTTTTATTATTATTATTGAAAATGAAACATAACATTTCCTTAAAGGATGATTTTGAAGACCCACAAGAACAAACAAGAAATTGATAAAAACAAACAACACATGAATCTAAATAAAGATGATTATCATCAGAATCTCCCAGATCATAATATAGTGATTCACGGAGACATATTTGGTGACCATGGAAGTCCGACCAACTCATTTCCAGTAGCGAAATATCCAAATAACCCGTCCTCAGTTGCGCTCGAGGAAACGATAGCACGAGGCTGAGTTGGTTCAAACCCTAACAGATTTGCATTGGAAGAACTACCTCCAAAATCTACCGGAGTAAGCCCAATTCCAAAAGGGTTCGGAGTAGGTGGAGTCATATTTGCAAGATCTCCCAGAGTAAGCCCAATTCCAAAACGGTTCGGATTAGGTGGAGTCAGAGTTGCAAGATCAAAGTAAGGATTTCTTCCAGTTGAAGGGAGTCCAAGACCAAGAGCTCCCACATCACCTCCTCCGCCTCCAAAGAGAGGCGGCCGAGGTGGAGGAGGAGTACGAGGAGCACGAGAACCCGAACCACTTCCTTCATCTCCAGCAACATTATCACCCTTCCTCACCATTTCTAAAAACCACTGCTCCCACATCATGGAATCAGTAGGATTAGCCCTAAATACACCAACTTCTTTTTGAACCATCTCTTCAAAGCTAGGAGGCTGTGGAGTCACTTCAGCCTTAAATCCACCACTTCCTCCTTGTTGAACACTATCTTCCAAGCTAGGAGGAGGCGGCGGCGGCAGCAGCAGCGACAGCGGAGGAGCCACCTGAGCCAGTGGCCGCACCACCGGAACAACAGGAAGAGTTTGTTGAACGTAAGAAACTCTCTTCCTAATGTCCTCCATTCTTTCCTCAATTAACGGAGTTAAATACTGAGCTTCACCCAGGTCCAAACGATTACAATCAAATTCTCGGATATTCAGCTTATTCATGAGGTAAGACAATTCAATTTCTCTATTCTTCTTGGAGTCCTTGTTTGTAAGCTCCTCAATTTTAGCCATTCTCTCCTTCAAGTAGCTGTCTTGGCTCATCATTTTTTTGTACCTCATCAATTCTGGGATCCTTTGGAACCTGGCCATCATCTCCTCCACCTCGGACCCGGACGGCCAGATCATCGGCTCAGCTTCATCTGGGCTGTAAATAATGATAAATGCTGGAATACCACAAAGAGTGGTTAGCTCCTGTACTTTCTTACACAGGCCGAGTCTTCTCTTCTTCAGGCTAGCTTTTCTTGCTGTGTTATTCCATATCCACACCAGCTTCACCTTCTTTCTTGTCATTCTTGATATGCTCTCTCTAAGATTATTTCACTCTCTTTCTGTGCACTAAAACCTACATTTGCTTACTGGTGTTTATAAAGCAGAATGAGGTAGATGAGGATATAATAAAATAATATATTTTTAGGGCAAAGTTGGAAAATATTCGTAGCTAAGTTGGAATTCTGACATATTGACATTTTTTTGGTATGTCGCTTATATCTTTGCTGGCTTACCTTTTATTTGATTTAATTTTGTTTTTACATTTTCTTTACTCAAACAATGTTATGGTTTGCTAATGGTAATTGGTTAATTGATTTATTTGTGTTTTTACTAGGGCCGTAAATGAGTCGAACCGTTCATTTCGGTGTTCGGCTCTATTTTATTCAGCTCGATTTATAGATGAGTTGAGCTTGAGCATGGTAAAATTCGGCACGAAAGAAGCTCGGTTTTAGGTTTATGAACAATTTCGATCAAAAATATTCATGAACACGCTAGGGAGCAAGCTTAAACTTAATCTTTTATATTAATCTATGACACATCGTGGGCCGATCCTCAGATTTTAGAGGTCCAGGGGCGAGTTACCAAGTAGGGCTCTAATAAATAACTACAAGTAAAAAATAAAGTAGAAAAGTCAATTGTATAAAAGAAGATTACGTAAAAATGGCGTTTTTTTTGTTACGTTTAACGATCGAATAAAAACATTTCATATGAAAAAAACATTTTATATTTCTTTAAGTGCCAAATTTCTTATACAAAATGATGTCTATGAGCATTTCTAGATGCAAATTTCCCGAATTTAATAAATTATGAAATAGTTGTAATAGATTTTATGCTATTGAGGACACAAAACATGATAACAAAAAAATAAAAAACCAAATCTGAAAATCGTCTCAGTTGGGCTTTAGCGGCTAAGTTCTTGAAATTGGAAAACTTAATGCGTTTGTCCCAAATTGACCAAGTAAATTAGAATCTGATTGAGTTTCTCAAAGACAATAAAAAGGCTATTAGCAATTGTAAGTTTCAGAATGAGCTGATTATAGAACAACATTGATTATATAGCTGATGAATTGAAAATGAATGGAATGAAGGATAATATTACCGTTTAATATTCTTTTGGATTGGAATATGATTAAAGAAGGGAGTGATAAATTAGATATTTTTGTTAAGATTGATGGTGAGAAAGATAATTATGGAAAGACTATGAGATAAATTAGAGAATTAATGTTCAACACTACTTAGTAACTGGTGCCAATGTTTTTATCAAGTATAAGTTTTTTTTTTTGAATTCAATCTAATGTCAATATTTTTTTTTTAATAATAGTAATGTCAACATGTTTAATTTGGAAAGAATTTGATGACAATTTTTTTAATTAAAGTATATATTCATTTGAATTTAATCAAGTATAGTTAAAAGTCTATAACAGTACTATACATTATTATAATGGGCTGAATCCTGCACTCGAATGTCCCATAAGCTTGAAGGGTGTGTAAACACAAACCCGTCTTAACATATATTTTGAATTTCACAAATTAATGAAGTAGTTAAACTCATGGTTAAAGCTCAATTCATATTAATATCTGATAAGTAAATGTGCCATGTTAACTAAAGATATTTTAATATACGCTCAGCAGCGTAATGATAACATAGTGGATCGGGTCAATACTTTGTCGATACGTAATATATTTTTGAGTTTAGAGTTTATAATATAAGGTTTAGAATTTATATTTCATTGTTTAGAATTTTGAAAATTAATTAATTGAAAAATATGTAACTAACTAATTGAAAAATATGTAATTAACTAGACATGTTAAAATTTTATTGGTTATGAAAAATAGTAAAATCTTTGTGATAATTATCTATGAAAAGTAATAGTTTGGATTTGTTGGTAGGTGAAATTCTATAACTTATTTAAAATTGAAATTTTGTGTTATTAAAAAGGATATTTTCAAATGCTTTTACTTATTTGATTTTCATTTCTCACATGATGCCTTAAAATTATTTAATTAATGAATATTGCTAAAATCAAAATAAAACAATAGTAAAAACAACTAATCATGATATTAATATTTTCATAAAATATAACTTATCATTTCCTATAATTTTCGCAGTCAACCAACATGAACTGAAAAATTCCTACATATTAACAAGTTGATAATATTGAGAAATCATAAAGTAAGCTTTTTTTTTTTTGTTAAACAAAATTTACAATTAATGTGTTATAGTCTAATTTCACATTCAAAAGTAACATTATATACTCTCATTTCTTACTTTGAACTTATATATATATATATAGATGCAAGCTATGGTTACTTATTATTTGTCATATTTATTTATTCTCATGCACTAAATTCTGAAACAGCCCTAACTTTTAATGGCGCTACCTCAAATTCTAAAATTGCTTCCATCAATTCTCTTCCATTCACAAATCTCATTTATCAAATCTCTCAAAAACTCACTCTCACCATTTTCCTTATATGGAAAACACAAATTTTGCCAATTCTCAAAGATCAGAAATCAGCTCGTCATATTGACTCTACACACAATGCTCCCCTAAAATAATTTGCATCCAGTGCTGATGATCCTGAATTTTACAATTATTTCCTCTCTTTCTCACCTATTGTTATACCATAAAGCATTGGTGCATAAACGACTTCTAACGCATGGAGCAAGCTCACAAAAGTGTATTCTGTTGGTTCTCGATCACAAATAAACACCGTTTTGATAGCCTTAACCGGGAGAATGACAGTATCTCTGCTTACCTTCAAAAATCTAAATCTACCAGTGATAGACGATGACCTTGTTGAGGCAATTTTGGATGGTCTAGGGTCAGCTTAACGACCATTTTCTCGTGCTTTGAAGGCTCATATTGAGTTAATTTCTTTTGCTGACCTTTGTAGTCTTCTCTATAGTGAAGAACAACAATTGAGCAGAGAAACACTTACACCCTCATTCACACCATCTGTTCATTACATTGCACGAACTAATAGGTGTGGAAGGGGTCGTAACATTCTCCCTAGACCATAACCGAATCGTGGAATTTCGAATACACCAGCTCCACTCGACGCCTCAACTATTACTTGTCACAATTGCAAGGGTGGTTTTGGTCACATTGCAAAACATTTCCCATCTCCTAGATTTAATTGCAACACTAGAGGTTTCTTCAGACCGTCCTCAAACATGGAAGCCACATCCCACTCCAGATCAACAGATTGGCTATTAGACTCTGGTGCAACTCATTATCTTTGTTGAAACACAATTTCTAAGAGTTTTTTATTCTGACAAAAATAAACTAATTAAAGAAATTAGATCCCCAAAATTATTAAAATCAATGAATTAAATTAAAATTGATTTAAGCTAACATGTTTGTTAAATGTTTAAATACATAAGCATTAGATTAATGCAAAAACAAAAGGCCTTATAAAATAAAAAGGCCCAAAAGCTAACTTCTGGAACCAAGAGCAAAAGCCCAAAGGAACCAGAAGCCCAGAAGCAAATGTGATGGACATCTGGCGTTGACCCTGTCACATCACGCATATTCCCCAAACTGGCAACAAGTACAAGCTATATAAGCCATGTCCCTTTAACATCTCTATGTGCAAGCTTAAGATAAAAATTTGGCAGGCTACACATCTACTGTTTCAGAAGCACCACTCAAGAGTGAAGAGCCCATCCTCCTGTAACGGAAAACTTTTGGACAAAATGACATAGAAGTCAGAAGCTGATGTTGACAAGAGCCGTTTTCCTCCAAACGGCTAGTTTGAAATTCAAATGGAACTTCTATCTAGCCTCTACAATAAATACCAAGAGACATGCTTATTGTGATGTTGACAAAATTATAATCTACAAAAAGAGATCAAAACTTCCAAATGTTCCTAGAGTAATATTTGTGATACACAATTATTTTAATATTTGTGTTCATCCAAAAAGAGATTTAGATCTTCATTGTGTTCTATATTAGAACTACTGTCTGTTCATAGTATTTCAGAAGCTCTATTGTGTGCTTCGGTTATAGGCAAATAGCTGAGAAATAGATAGCGGAGTGAAATTGTAAAGGAAGGTACTTTACAGAGGCTCTGTTTATTGCATAAAGGTTTTTGCTCTACTAGTGAAAGAATACTTTAGTGGATTAAAGCTCAAAAGAAGTTATTCTGAGGACTAGACGTAGGCTAGAGGATGAACTAGTATAAATCTGCTGAATAACTATTTCCTAACTCTGTCTTTTACTGCTTCTGATTATTTACGCTCTAACACTTATCTTCTACATATATTGGCTCTAACTGATTAACACGTAAACTCTAATCACTGCCTCGTCAGAAGCTCTGTCTGATTAACAAATTGTTGAGCGCACTCTTCCAAATAGAAACCAAACTCAGTAGACTATATTTGTCACTGATCTGAACTTGCTTTTGACTTTGAATTTTGTCTCTGTGCTAAGCAAATAAAAACACGACAAGTGAGTAGAAAAGAAAAAGGTTAAAATTAACCGATAGTTCCATTCGCTCCCCCTTTGGAACTAATCCTACCTCACAAGGGATTAACAAATGGTATCATAGCCTAAGCTTTATCTAAAAGATAACAGTATCTGGAGCGTAAGATTTCTAATGGCTGCTAAAAGCACATAAAACCTCTCTGATAATGAGACCACCCAAATTCTTCTGGAGGGTCTATCCATTACCAGACCCCCTCTGTTCTTTGGATCTAAATATACATTCTAGAAGAATAGAATGAAATATTTTTTCCAAGCACAGAGCATGAGTGCTTGGTTAGAAATAACCAAAGGCCCTTATGTTCCTACTAAGACAATAGGAGGGACTCAAGTCATTAAGACTGAGGATGAATGGCCAGAGTATGATTTAAAGAAGCTACAAACTAACGCTTCGACTATTAATATGCTTCACTATGCTTTAGATGCTGCAAGATACAACAAGATCTCAAGTTGTTAAATAGTCCAAGAGTTCTGGAACAAGCTGGAGGTGACATATGAAGGAACCATCAATGTAAAAGAGTCCAAGGTGAACAATAACATGAGACTCTATGAGCTATTCGAGATGAAGGATGGTGAAGGCATCTCTGACATGAATGCCAGATTTACCAACATAATCAACAAGCTCAAAAGACTAAGAAAAGTATTTTCACAAGAGGAACATGTCAATAAAATTCTCTAAAACCTTCCAAAAGGTTGGCAGGCCAAGAATGTTGGTCCCATGTGATTAGTTCCAAGGGGGGGGGGGTTAGGAACTAATATAATTTTTTCGCTTAATTATGCTGACTTAATATAATTCTTTAATTAACTTAACTTAGTTTAGGTCAGCACGGCCGAGAGATGTAAGACAGCTTTAGTCAGATGCTGACTAGAACTGTTTTACACGTGAGTTGGGAATTAACACTTGAGGTCAGCTTCCAACTCAGCACCAGATTACTCAGTGTCAGCTTTTACGATTTATATACTGAGTAGTTTAATCAAGCAACACTTACAAATATATATTGAGAGAGAGTTAGAAATTACTCAGCACGACTTATCCTGGTTCGGCCTCTCCGCCTACGTCCAGTCCCTCCGGGCTTTTTCAATCCAATACTGAGCTCTTTAAAGGTAGAGCACAAACCGTTTACAAGGCAGTTGAATATGCAAGAGTACCTTCCTCTATTCGTCTACTCAACTCCTACTAAGTTCTATAACCGAACACCTAGATTTCTCTACCACTGAGTACTTAAAACCGAGTACTCAGCACAGCTCTCTCAATTTTACAATTGAAACAAACTTGTTCTTTCTAGATGAAGAACACTTTAGACGATTACAAAATCAATCTAGCTTTTACACAGAAATGGAAGTTTGGTGTAAGATCTTTTTCTTGTTTGAATGTGCTTTGTATTTTTCTCTTTTCTCTTTTTGTATATCTGTAATCGGCAAAGGATCTAAGAATGAATTTGTCCTTTTATAGTTGAAATCTGAAGACACAATCATTTGAATCCGGAATTATCCGTTGGATTCAAACGGCTCTTTCTTGCGACATTGTTCTGGTCAGCTTCAGATTTGCAGGCCAATCTTGTCGTCTGAATTTCGCAGACATCAGGATTGTCTTCTTCCCGCAGGTGTGTCTTCTAGTGCCAGTTCGTCTTTTAGCTAACGGACAGTTGAACCATGCATCTCGAAATTGACTCTGTGTGTAATTCCAAGGTTTCTATTATTGGTGCAGACAGTTGTCGGATCTTGTCTTTTAGCAAACGGATCATTCGTGCTATCCTGACGAACACCCAGCTTGACTGTATTGACGTTGCTTTTGTTCTTTGTTTCTGAGTCATATTCTTACTCAGCTTCCGTGGTCAGCTTAATGGACATCGAATTTCTTCCATATGGGCTTGCATTCTTCCATATCGAATTTCTTTAGCATTTCTTTGGCATACTTAGACTGACTAATGAAGATGCCGTTCTTTCCTTGCTTGATTTGAAGTCCAAGGAAGAAGTTGAGTTCGCCCATCATGGACATCTCGAACTCAGTTTGCATCTGTTTACTAAATTCTTTGCACATAGATTCGTCAGTAGCACCAAAGATTATATCATCTACGTAAATTTGTGCCAGCAGGGTATTTTTACCCTTCTTCTTAATGAATAAGGTTGTGTCAGCTTTGCCTCTGACATAGTTCCTGGTCAGCAGGAAACTGGTCAACCTCTCATACCAAGCACGAGGTGCTTGTTTCAGGCCGTATAGAGCCTTCTTGAGTTTATAAACGTGGTTTGGAAATTTTGGATCTTCAAACCATGGAGGCTGACTAACATATACCTCTTCGTTTATAAATCCATTAAGAAAAGCACTTTTGACATCCATTTGATATAGTTTGAAGTTCATGAAACTAGCATATGCACATAATATACGTGTAGCCTCTAACCTAGCAACAGGAGCAAAGGTCTCACCATAGTCAATACCATCTTGCTGACTATAGCCTTGGGCTACAAGTCGGGCTTTGTTTCTGACTACATTACCTTGCTCATCTAATTTGTTTCTAAAGACCCACTTAGTTCCTATGGTCTTTTGATTCCTAGGTTTTGGTACTAAATCCCATACCTCATTTCTTTTGAATTGATCAAGCTCTTCTTGCATAGCATTGATCCAGAATTCATCGTGCTCAGCATCGGTGAAGTTCTTTGGTTCAAAGACTGAGACGAACGCAACTGAGATATTTTCTAAGCTGATCTCTCGTCATCAGCTTGTTTTCAGCAGCATCAAGAATGGACTTCTCCGAGTGTCCTCTTGGAATTTTGACTTCTTTAGGTAATGTTGAGTTGTCTGGAATAGGTGTTTCTACAATATCTGCAGGAGTGGATTGGTCAGCAAAGATAATTTCGGGTTCATGTTTACCTTTGGTCAGCCCTTACACTGATGACTCAGAGGCTTCATTTTGGTCAGCGGAAGCTGAGCTTGGTTCATCTTCGGCAGACTGAGTTGTCTTTCCTGCAGGGTCAGTTTCATCGAACTGGATATGGACAGACTCTTCTACAACTTGAGTTCGTTTATTATACACCCCATATGCTTTACTGTTAGTTGAGTACCCTAAAAAGATCGATTCGTTAGCTTTAGCATCAAATTTAGCAAGGTTATCTTTTGTGTTGAGTATAAAACATTTACACCCAAAGGCACGAAAGTAGCCAATGTTGGGCTTTCGTCCTTTCCAAAGTTCATAAGGGGTTTTCTTGAGTATAGGTCTAACTAAAGCCCTATTCAGTATATAACATGCTGTGTGAACAGCTTCACCCCAGAAACACTTTGGAAGCCTATTTTCGCTCAGCATTGTCCTAGCAATTTCAACTATTGTTCTGTTCTTCCTTTCAACAACCCCATTTTGTTAAGGCGTCCTAGGAGCAGAAAAGTTATGGTCAATGCCACTGACTTCACAGAATTCATCAAACTGTTGGTTTTTGAATTCTCCACCATTATCACTTCTAATATGAGCTACTCTTAGGTCTTTATCATTTTCAAGCTTTTTAATCAATGTTGTGAACATCTCAAATGTTTCATCCTTGCTACTCAGCAAGATGATCCAAGTATACCGAGAGAAATCGTCTATAATGACTAAGGAAAATTTCTTACCGCCCAAGCTGAGTGGCTGGACAGGTCCGAAAAGGTCCAAGTGTAGTAATTCCAATGGTCTCTTGGTTGAGACAATATTTTTACTTTGAAAAGACTTTTTCGTTTGTTTACCTTGCTGACAAGCATTACATAATTGATCTTTTTCAAATTTCAATTTGGGCAATCCCTCAACTAATTGCTTTCTAGCTAATTTGGCAAGGAGGTCCATGCTTACATGACCAAGTCTCATATGCCATAGCCAGGAGTTATCCTCTTTAGATACTAAGCATATATTTTTAGAAAACTGTTTTTCTAAACTCAACATATATACATTACCAACGCGAGGGGCAGTTAAAATCAAATCATTTGTTTTTCCCTCGAGTATCCGACACTTAGTGGTGTCAAATACAACCTTTCTACCACTGTCACACAGCTGAGCTATGCTCAATAGGTTATATTTGAGACCTTTAACTAAGGAGACTGACTCAATAGTAGGGTTACCTCCGATAGTACCTGATCCTACTATCTTACCCTTTTTATTGTCTCCAAAGCTCACGTTACCACCTCGTTTACGCTCTAGTGTGATGAACTGAGTTTTATCACCAGTCATATGCCTCGAGCATGCGCTGTCAATGTACCATATCTTAGATTTCTCCACGCATCTCAAGCTCACCTGCAATTTAGACTATTCATCTTTAGGTACCCAATTCTTTTTGGGTCCTCGTTGGTTAGCATAAACAGGTGCTATATCATGTTTTAATTTGTTACGACATATATTTGTTGTGTGGCCAGCTTTACAATAGAAGTCACAATATGTCACCCTTTGAGAGTGATTTTGTTTCTGGTTAGCACGATTGGGCTGAGCATACCAACATACCTTAGTGGTATGGCCTTTCTTTCCGCAGAAGTCACATTGGATATTCCGCCGAGTATGCCAACACACATCTATGGTGTGTCCTCTTTTCCCACAACAGTCACACTGACTGTTATGCTGAGTGTACTGTCTATGCTGACCAGTACCCTAATACTCAGCATTGGGATAGAACCTTTTCTTGGCCGATTTACTCAGCTGGTTCTGTATGGTTGTGATGTCCTTTCTAAGTTTCTTTGACTCAGTTTGGACTTCCGAGACAAAACCATGCATGACTTTTAGATTCTCGTCTTGCCTGGTGTTGTCTTGGAGAAGATATCGGAGGTCACTCAGTTTGACCTCTTCTATCTCATCACATCGCCTACTGAGTGCCTTTATTTTCTTGTTGCACTTTTTAGTCAGTGCATATAGATCACTCAGGGCGTTAGCCATTTCATTTATAAGCAAGAAAATTGATGTTACCTCATTGGAGTCCTCCTCTTGGTCAGATCCTTCTGAGAGGTCAGCTTGCTCGGATTGGTTTTGGTCAGCAGCATCGTTTGCCATGAAGCATATATTAGCTGTCTCATTTGCATCAGCTTCTGATGAGATTGACTCATCACTGTCACTCCATGTGGCCACCATTGCCTTTTTGCTTCCCCTCTTTTCTTTTTTTAAGTTAGGGCAGCTTGACTTAATGTGCCCAGTTTGATGACACTCGAAGCATGTGACAGGCTTTGAGCTGTCCTTCTTATATCTACTGTCACTGGACTCAACTTTCTACCTATCGCCTCTTTTGTATGGCCTCTTGCTGTTCTTGTCATTCTTTCTGAACAGCTTCTTCATCTTTCTTATGAATATGGCCATTTCCTCATCATCTGACGAGTTAGCTTCTGTTGAGTCAGCTTTCATGACAAGTGATTTTTGCTTCTTGTCTTCTGACTTCTCTTTTGCTTTGAAGTTTTTCATAAAGATCTCATGAGTCAGCAGAGATCCGATCAGCTCGTCGTATTTGTACGTGGTCAAGTCCTGAGCTTCTTCCACAGCTATCTTCTTACCTTGCCAGCTTTTGGGAAGACTTCTCAATATTTTCTTCACCTGTTCCTCTTCGGTGAAATTCTTTCCGAGCCTCTTGAGCTCATTTATAATATTGGTGAACCTTGAGTTCATCTCCGAGATGTCTTCGTTTTCATTCATCTCTAATAGCTCGTACAGTCTCTTGGTTTACTTTGGACTCCTTGACCTTGCTTGTGCCTTCATAGGTCACCTCCAGCTTTTTTCAAATCTCATGTGCTGACTCACAACCTGAAATTTTATTGTACTCTGCAGCATCTAACGCACAGTGAAACATATTGATATCCGAAGCGTTGTTTTGTAGTTTCTTAAGGTCATCTTCTGACCACTCAGTTTCACTCTTAACAACTTTCTCATTGTTGACAGTTTTATAAGGCACGTATGGACCTTGTACAATTGCAAGCCATGCACTCATGTTTGTGGCTTGAATAAAGTTTTTCATCCTGTTCTTGCAGAAGGTATAATTAGATCCAAAGAACAGGGGAGGCCGACTAATCGATAATCCCTCAGGGAGTATCTGTGTTGTTTAATTTCTGGGAAGGAAACGAGTGCTGTTCTCAGCCATTTATCGGGATCAGCTCAAGATAATTATATCTTTGAGTAGTGAGCTATTTAGCTCTGATACAACTTGTTGGTCCCGTGTGATTAGTTCCAGGGGGGGGGTTAGGAACTAATATAACTTTTTCGCATAATTATGCTGACTTAATATAATTCTTTAATTAACTTAACTTAGTTTAGGTCAGCACGACCGAGAGATGTAAGACAGCTTTAGTCAGATGCTGACTAGAACTGTTTTACACGTGAGTTGAGAATTAACACTTGAGGTCAGCTTCCAACTCAGCACCAGATTACTCAGTGTCAGCTTTTACGATTTATATCCTGAGCAGTTTAATCAAGCAACACTTACAAATATATATTGAGAGAGAGTTAGAAATTACTCAGCACGACTTATCCTGGTTCGGCCTCTCCGCCTACGTCCAGTCCCCAGAGTCCCTCCGGGCTTTTTCAATCCAATACTGAGCTCTTTAAAGGTAGAGCACAAACTGTTTACAAGGCAGTTGAATATGCAAGAGTACCTTCCTCTATTCGTCTACTAAACTCCTACTAAGTGCTATAACCGAACACCTAGATTTCTCTACCACTGAGTACTTAAAACTGAGTACTCAGCACAGCTCTCTCAATTTTACAATTGAAACAAACTTGTTCTTTCTAGATGAAGAACACTTTAGACGATTACAAAATCAATCTAGCTTTTACACAGAAATGGAAGTTTGGTGTAAGATCTTTTTCTTGTTTGAATGTGCTTTGTATTTTTCTCTTTTCTCTTTTTGTATATCTGCAATCGGCAAAGGATCCAATAATGAACTTGTCCTTTTATAGTTGAAATCTGAAGACACAATCATTTGAATCCGGAATTATCCGTTGGATTCAAATGGCTCTTTCTTCCGACATTGTTCTAGTCAGCTTCAGATTTGCAGGTCAATCCTGTCGTCTGAATTCCGCAGACGTCAAGCTTGTCTTCTTCTCGCAGGTGCGTCTTCTAGTGCCAGTTCATCTTTTAGCTCACAGACAGTTGACCCATGCATCTCGAAATTGACTATGTGCGTAATTCCAAGGTTTCTATTATTGGTGCAGACAGTTGTCGGATCTTGTCTTCTAGCAAATAGATCATTCGTGCTGTCCTGACGAACACTCAGCTTGACTGTATTGACGTTGCTTTTGTTCTTTGTTTCTAAGTCATATTCTTACTCAGCTTTCGTGGTCAGCTTCGTCTGCAAGCTTTAGTTTAGAGGAAGACTTTTCTGCTTTGATACTGAGTTGCATTCCACTCAGCTTCTTTGGTCAGCTTCATCTTTAAGTATTTGTTCTGAAGATGACTTTTCTTCTATTATGCTGAGTTGCACTCCGCTCAGCTTGTACTGTGTTCTCATGCTGACTTTGTCCTGTCTTACTTTTTGATTCTATTTTCATTTAAACTTATACTCAACATTGAACAAACATATTAGTACAATTAAATCAAAGCACTTAAATTTAATTTCCCCTTAATCATGGATTAACTTAAATGATTTTGTCAAATCAAAATCATGTGGAAAGGTGTTTCAACAAAGAAGACGGCCATTGAGGAGGCTCATAACCTAACAACGTACAAATATGATGAGCTAATTGGATCCCTTCTTACAAACGAGATCTCAATGAAGAATTTTAAATTAAAGAAATATGAGGAGATAAAAAGCAAAAATCAATAGTTTTGAAGGTCGGCTCTTCAATAGAGAGCACTAATGATGATGAAAATGGGAATGTTCACCCACAAGATGAAGCATATGTTCAGAAAGAATGACCAATACAACAAGCCAAACAAGCGGTCTGACAAAACCAGAACAGAATAGAGTGATAATAAGTTCAGAAAGGAACCTTCAAAGCCTATCACCTGGTTTGAATGTTATCAACCGAGGCACATCAACTGAAACTTCCCAACTCAGAAAAAGGAGAAGAAATATGTAAAGAATGCCATGGTAGCTACATGGAGTGACAATGATGAATCTTCTTTCTCCAAACATGAAGCTGCTGAAATAGCCAACATATGCTTTATGACCATGGAGACAGAATAACCAAGTGCTACTGAAGAAGCTTAGCTTTCCAACGCTTATGATAATGACGATCATAATGTTGAGGTAATTTCTCTTCATGTCTTCCGAAATGAAATGATTAATGCATTATGCGATGTTTATGCACTTGTAAAGAAGAGCAATAAAAAAATAAGGGCATTAGGCAGAAGATATGATGAAGTTGAAGAAGTAAAACTCGGAGACATCAGATATATTCTTCAAGGCAATACTAGGCAAGAAGAAAATCTTAAAATCATGCACAAGTTTGTCATAGAAGTCTATGAGGAATCCAAAGTCCTCCTAATGGACATTATATCGATTCAGAGTCATCTGGCTATGAAACAATATAGCCACCATAAAATAGTACTTTGAAATCTACGCTTCCAATAGGAAATGATGGAAAAACAAATAAGAAGCTTGTTGTAGCTTCTGTGGAAAAGGGTCCATGTCACAAATATGCACTGACACAAAAATGGCTATTTTGATCAAGAGAATATAAAACCTGTTAAAAGGACGTTTTTTTCATTATTTCAAAATTAGTGGTCTGCCTGAAGTCAGTGCCTAATCGGGTATGGATGTCTCCAATCAGAGACCGATGTAAGGTGGTTAGCTACCGATCAAACTTGATCAGCGACATCCCAAATAATCCTCTGCTCTTGGTATGGCGTCACCAATCAGATACATATTGGTGTTCGATCCGCAACTCCATCCCCGATCAGAGACCACCATAACAAAAGGAGTCTTCTATCGAACACCATCGAGCAGTAGTAGATAAACTAATCATTTTTATGTTATTTTTACCAAAACGGGCTAACCCTGAACATACAAAACATGCATTTTTACCCAAAATTTATCTTAGACATGTTTCTACACCCAATTCAAACATGAAACGTCCCGAAAACCCGAGTTTATAGCAATCTAATTGTTTAAAACTTAGTTAAAGGGAAGAAAACTTATGGGTAGTTTGGAGGAATCTGTCTCCCGAGAAAATACCACCGACACTGGTGCCTCCATAAGTAGTGTGCCTAATGGAGGAAAATAGACAAGCCTAGGCACATCGGAATAATAAAATTTTATCTATTTTATCTATTTCCCTTTTCCAAGATCTGTTAATTGTTATTTCATATAAAGAGGGATAGAGTGAAATACCTTGTCTGACGAACTATCTACAGTTGCAAACGAAGTGCCCACAACTCTTATTTTAATCCGTGAGCCACGAACAAATGATTAACACAGAAAAGAAGAACTGTTAGTAATCAACCTTAATAATAGCAATCGCAATGACTGCCTCTAAAGGAGCGACACGAGATCAAAGAGAGAGTAAGAAAGATAGTAATTAAGCCGGGATGATTTCGGAACAGTTCTTCTAGCCTCTTGATTTGTGTTAGCCGAAATTTGCAGGGAGACAAGTCTATTTATAGACTTCTCAAACCTTAACCCCAGTTGCATTAGTTAATTAATTAATCAGAATCCTATTCGGAATAGAATTACTAATTAGATAATTAAATAAATACTTATTATTATCTAAATAATAACTAATTATATTTAGACAATAATATTAATCTAATTAGTCATTGTTGAGCGATTTCTGTAAGTGCACGGTTTCGCTTGTAGTAATAAAAAGATATCGATCCCACAGGGAACGTTTTTTCACAAAAACTTATTTTGATATAGTTTAAATATGACTTAAGGTTTATTTAATAGATAATCGTTAATTGAATTTGGTTTTGAGATTGATTTAATAAGAATCAGATTAGAATATGTAGAATGTTAGAAATCAATTCTGTTTTGAGTTTTAATTACCAAACAGAAACATTTAGTGTTTAGAAAAAGAGAATAATTGTACTCGTTTGCATTAAGCAAAGAAAACAACTTTAAACTTTGTAAAAATTATAAATGTGTAATAAACGTAAACTCCTTCAATTAAAAGGCTTTGAACCGTAGAGAATCCCCCTGGTTCTGAGCGGATTTCTACCTTGACCAAAGTTATACTTATTTTCGATAAGCCGACCTAACGATCCTATCGTCCGTAAGAATGAATTTACCCAAGTGTTGAACAAAGTTTCCTTGTAAATATTTTGAATTTAACTACGTTTTAATGAAAATGCCAGAACTTTACTTCGGATCATTTACCAAAGTAACTACATAAAAATATGTTGAATTGTATGAACTTTATTAGATGAAGTGTGAATTGATACAAGTTTACAGAGAACAAAAAGCATGGAAGCATTCAAAACAATATTGGAGTTCCGGGTCGTCAATCATTTCCTCAAACCTCGTTAGAGTTTGTCAGGCTCCGGGGTCGAATCTGCTACTTAATCTTCTCGCTGAATCTTCGGAATAGAGATGGTTCTTCTACTACCAAAATGTAAACTAGTCTTGAACAAATTTTAATCTAAATCTAATTGCTACTGTGTCTGTAATTGAATTAAGAACAATATGTGTACATCAAATTGCTTTTACAAAATCGAACTCTAACTCTGAATCGTTTTTGACTCAGAATTTCTGTATAAATTTTGTACTAATCTTAAAAATCTAACTCTCTCTCAACTCTGAAATCAACTCTTTATTTATAGATGTTGAAGAGTCGTGTTTAGGGATCGTGTCCGCTGTGAAGAGACATTTTTATCCACCCGAATGGACGCGTTTCTTTGAATTTCAACATGTGAAGGATGTGCTGCAGGAATTTCTGATGTTACCGAGATTGAGGAGTAAAATTTTGGCGTTTGGAACGCAAGGGAAAACGTCAGGGAGACGCGTGTCGCGACCGAGATTAGGGAATCTCGGTCGCGACACGGGAGTTTTTCCCGGTGTTGACTCTGTTCCGTCATCTTCGTTTCGGTGCGTTGTTTTTCTTCGTCTTTTGCTCGTAACTTAGGGTTTTTCCTTCGTTTTTGACCTGTTTTCGTTCGTATTTGGATTTTACCAAATATTTAGGTACTTTGCATGAAAGAAACATATTCGGACGTAAAAGTACTCTAAATAGATATAAACAGCACAAATTCATAGCAAAACTGATGTAAGTATTGATGATATTTTAGGTATATTTTGGGTTTAACAGTCATTAATTTAATTTATATTAAGGATAATTAATTAGAGTTATAATCACATTAAAACCTGTAACTAATATTATCAGATAATCCTTTAATTTAATTCACAACTATAATCTAATTATAATTATTAATCAAATTGATTATCCCTAATTAATTATAAAATTTTGGCCCATGCATTTATATCCCACTAATTACAGTTTCATCCTCTGGTTCCAAGTCCCATGTGCGACCCATTAGGTCCTTATTGCTACTAGCCGTATATAGCCTTTGAAATTTAATTCATCTTGATTAATTTCAACATGTATATAACAGAATGTCGTCGCGAGCTGTTACTAGCAGAACCTAAGACATTCCCCCAGTGCAAATAAGAAGTTAGGTTGAAAACTGACGTTAACCTTTCCGGATTAGGTGCATTATAATATGATCCTTCATCAACTATATCCTTTGGTCAATTCCTTATAACCATGGAACGTGTCAAAGTTACATATAATGAAGAGTCTGTTTTTACTTGTACAGGTTGAGTTTACTCTGAAAGATAAGTTAAGTGAAATTTCTATTTCTACTCTTAATTGTATCACCTTGCAAGGATTTCAGTCAATTCACCACAAGCGGCCATATGGATATATCTTCCATTTATCAGGAGTGACGAATGCTCAATCTAACATTAACTATTCTGCAATTACTTTATGTGATACCCAACCCTGCTCTCACACACCCCAGGGCCTCCCCTGTAATGGATCGTGCTCGCACAGAATCAAAGCATCACACTCCATAATCTAGAATCACTAATTAATGAATGTTTGAGTATGAGGATTAGTTATACCTACTAATACCAATGAAATGAACAGTTGACACTCAGATAAATCAATCCATGCTGTTATCTCAAGTCGGGTCCCAATCCTAATGAACTCATTCATCGGATCCATGTAACTATCTAGATATCTCCATATCTAAAGCTTGTGAGATCAGCTCTCTGTCTCGACAGAAAACACTGTTACATGCAAGTCTCAACAGTAATATGCCAACCCCTATAACACATTACTTGACTTGGGTTGATTTTAAGTCTATTGGTCTGTTATAAAGTATAGTCTCACTTCATGCTTGTATGAAAACTTTATAACTACTTAAATAAACTTAGAATTACTTTCTTTATGAAAGATTAATGTCTTTTATATATAGTTTTAGTTACACCATATCTTATTAAAACAAATGATTTAAATAAACAATTTATTCATTAATATTTATACCCTAAAACAATTGTCTTTAGGACACTAAACTCCAACACCTAAGTATAGTGACGTCACAGTAGGACACCCATTATGCACCCCAAGAAAATTAGACATAATTAAAAAAATTTATTGTTACATATATAAATGTATCAGTAGTGTTCACATAGACCCTAATGATTACAGTGAATTTGGTCATTCACTATTAAATGTAGGCTGATTAGGACTCTCAGGTGGAGATTCAAAGCATCCTAAGGCTTAGGTTTAATCAGCCTATATTTAACGGTGAATGACCAAATTCACATGGTCATCAAGGTCCATGCGAAAAATACTGATACATGTATAATGTCAACAACATATTTTACATAAATTCTATAAAAAAATACATAAATTAAATTTATTATATAGTTTGAATATTTGACCTGTTTAATATTTTAATTTATTTTGATTGTGTATAAACTTAGAATCTTGTTATTGACAAAACAGATTTGGGTTGGTTTTGTTTTATAGCATTAATTAGCAACATAAAATTTATTATATGGTAAAAACACTTAAAGGAAAAAGATCAAAATTGACAAGTCTCAATACATATGGATAATTTGAGTTTTTTCTTCCAATTTTAAACTGTTGATCATTTTTTATATATTTTAAATGAGGTGGTTTAAGAGAATATTGTAACTAATTTATGCTTAAATGAGATTTGTTCATGGTTGGATCAAGTTAGGCTTTTACCAGACCTAATTGAATTTTACAACGTTATCCAAGTTCAATCAAGCTCGTATTATATTTATATTGAGCTTAAATCGGATTGGGCCACGTTAAAAAAATTAATTTTCAAGCCAAGGCAACTCAATCCGTCCAGTTAATATATATTTATATTAAAAATGAATTAAAATTAAAATTAAACTATAAACATGAATAATATTAACATTAAGTTAAAAGATTTAGTTAATTGATTCGATAAACGTCAATAAAACTAACTCTATATAACTAAAAGTATTTACCAAAGTAAGAAAAATAAAATAAAAGTAATAGGTCTCTTCAAGTGGTTTAAAAATTGCAACTGACCCCTGAACTTAAAAATGATATAACTAACCCGTCAACTTGCTTATTTGGAACAAATAACCCCTCAAATAGGTTATTTGTTATGATTTTGGAGATTTTTTTTTTTTGAAATTTTATTAATGTATCAGTATATTAGTTAGATATTGCAATAAATATTTTGGACATCTTTTATTTCTGTCGTAATATTATGTTGAATATTTTTTGGGCTTAGGGGTTATTTTGTTCCAAATAAGTTGAGGGGTTATTTATTTCAAATAAGCAACTTGAGAGGTTATTTGTTCCAAATTAGTAAGTTGAGAGAGTTAGTTGGTGTTTTGAAGTTTAAGCGGTCAGTTGCATTTTTTGGACAATTTGGAGGGTCTACAGGCCAAAGTAAAAAAAACACATATAAAACCTATATAAAATAATCTCATGCTAAGCTGGCTTGGGTTTATGGTTGTTTTGTTCATGCGCTTGGTTAAGATGGGCGTCTACCTAGGGCCCAAGAGAGGAAGGGACACAAAAATCACATTTTTTTTTATATAAAAAATAAATCTCAAAAAATACAATGATAAATTCTCAAAAAAAAAAATACAATGATAATAATCTTAGGTCTAAATAATTGCAGCGTACATCCAGGATCCAAGGGAGAAAGGGCGCATTTAGAACATTTTTATTAAAAAATAATACAAAAGTGCTACTTTTAGAGCATTCATGTATAATGATTTTGAATCTAGAAATACTTGTAAATAATGTTTTACATTAGTAATTGGGTAATTAAAGCGAATTTTTTTTCATATATGAAATTATTAGATGTTCTGATTAGATCATTTGTTAAGTGTATTTAAAAAAATCAATTCAAGTAATTTCTCTTTTACATAATTGATTTTTCTAATTTATTTCTTTACTTGTATTTATTTATGAAGGCTACTACTTCGATTATAGTTCTCTAAAATCTCAGAATTGGTTCTGGTTGGACTCAGGCTTTTAAGATAAAGCACAAACCCAACTTATTCTATGTATAGATTTGAGCAGGTCTGCAAATCAATTCTGAAATATACGTGTTCAAGTCCAATATATATTAGAAGCCAGGTTAGAGTCGGATAGGTCTAGCTTAAATTGACCTCACCTAACTATATTGCACAGCTTTGAACAACAAACAAAAGTGACAAACTTGTAAATAGTTTGTGAAAGCAAATATTAAAAATAAAGGGTTGAGGTGCAAAAATATCTCTAGCAATTTTACCCATAACGTCTAAAATGATGCAATTTTACCCCTAAGTCAAGAGAAATTTTACTCCTAACATTGATAAATTGGGTCAATTTCAGACACTATTATAAAACACAAATATTTTTGTTCCTTATTCTTGCACCAATTGCATAACAATTCGTTCTAAAAAAAGGATTTCGGTGAATTTTTTGATTTTATTTTTTGTCTAATTCGTACAAAAAGACAATATATTTTTTTATTATTTTTTTTCACATCCCAACATATGTTTGTGATTTGGTACTAATAAAATGACACACGTATAAAGTGTAGATGACAAGATTTATGATCGAGAAGACAGTTTGATGAATTATTTCTCAAATTGACCCAATTTATCAAAGTTAGGGGTAAAATTGCTCTTAGCCTCCAACGTTAGAGGTAAAATTGTACTATTTTAGGCATTAGAGGTAAAATTGCTCCTGACCCAAAATGTTAAGAGTATTTTTGCATCTGAACCCACAAATAAAACACAAAAAAATATATTGCATCAAGCAAAAAAAGTGTATTGAATTGGAACTTGAAAAGACAATTCGAATAACAATTTTTGTCAAATAAGATAAATAAGAAATAGGATTAAGAATTAGAAAACTGGATATATATATTCAGTCTAGATCAGAAATAACTCTGACCAATTTCATCATTGAAACAACCTGCCAAGGCTAAGTAATGGGCAACTACATTGGTTTGTGGACAAACAAAGCTAAATGTTGAAGAAAATGTAGAAAGTCTATTTTCAGTTCAAAAATTAAAAAGGGACTGAAAAAGTCATTCGAAATTGTTGGCGATATTTTCGAAATATTCCAATTTTCAATCTTGTTATGCGAGTGTGAGGATTAAAAATTGTAAAAATAATGTGGGCGTACTAAAGAAGTTAGTTCTCAAACGGTAAAGTGATAAATAAATAAATAAATAAATGCGCCTAAATAACTTGAATTCTAAACGAAAAGCGATTGACGACCGTTCCAAGGACTTAAAATAAAAACAACGGTCTTGGATCCCGACGTTACTTGATAGTTCGGTCGGAAAACAATTATTTAAGATAAGATACAAAAAATAAAAGCAATAAAAGCAACACAAAGATATAAATTTTTTAATTTTTCTTTTACGTTTTTATTGATTTCATAATTTTTCAATGGTCTTGGATTACAAAAGTGAACATAAAGCATGGAAATTACAACTTGAAAATAAAACTTTAAAAGCAAGAAATATAAATAAGTTATAAAAACAATATGTAGGTGGTTAAATGAAATTAACCGATCTTGTTGACGTGGTTGGGATGCATGAAAATGAGGTCTGGAACTTCGGAAACTGGTCTCGAGGGCTATTGCGTTATCCCGGTAACTTTGGGCAAATTTGGAGCGATTCAGAAAGTTTAGGGTCGTGAACAGTAATGCACCATTGAAGTTAGCAGCAATTCTGGGATAAAAATAATGATTTTGTGGGACTTTCGGGCTTGATTTCGGAGGATGTAGATGTCGGATTTCAGTGAAACGAAAGCTATTATTTGAAGTTCGTGTGCAAGGAACGGTATGGGCCTGGAATTTCAGAAACATATTGAGTAACGGGCTCGGAATAAATTTTGGAAAATGAGTCTGACAGAATAGTTGTTTGATGGTTGTGAAACAAAAAGCTTGATTCTGTTTCTCGAAGGGTACTTTAAGGGCGATTTTGAAGGTTGTAGGAGGTCGTATTTTACGAAATAAAAATTGGGAGTTCCAAAGCTAATGTAACTAAAGAGATTAAAATTAATTTAGGACGAAATGATGAAATGTTGAAATACAATTTCCACACTAATTTTGATTTGACAAATCTATTCAAATTAGAATTAAGCTTTGATTTATTGTTACTAATGTGTTTTTTTTTTATTTTTTGAGATAATATTGTTACTAATGTGTTGTTGAGTGTTTTGGATTAATTGAATTATAAGTGCAAAAGAAATTAAAAGTTAAGGTCCAAGTCTTTAAGCCAAGTCAAGGTCCAAAGAAAACAAAGAAGAAAGTCAAACGGATTAAAGACCCTTTGGATCAACTCAGCCCAGCAGAAGGAAGGATCCAGAAGTAAAGCCAATACATTCACAACGAAGCTGGTAACTTGGAAGACCAAAGAAGGAAGCAGAAAAAGCACAAGTTGACTTCTTTACTTGCAGACAAAGCTTCACCAATTGAGGAAAGATTCAGAAGCAACAAACGAGCTGTCGATGCGCTATCCTCGAATCTTTGTCGAAAAAGGTGAGACCATCTGAAGCACTCTGAGTAAAGCAACTGAAGCGCTGCCGAACAAGAAACACAACGACAGAGATGACTTCGTTATGATTGGCCGTGGAACTGGGCGTTGAGGATGAAAGGGATAGCAGAGCCGTTTCCTTCCAACGGTTATTTCGAAATGACTATAAAAGGTCTGTCATTTGCTTTATTTAGACTTGATCTTCAACACGCGAAAACTCTGAGCAAATTCATACTTGAAGTTCCATCTGAAAGCAAAACAAAAACATTTTTACACCAACTCTTATTTCTGTGTGTAAACAATGGATTAAATCATCCAAGTGTTCTTTCTTTTAGAACAAAATATTATCAATCATTAAATCTAGTTAGGAGTCTCTGAGTTGCTCGGTATTTATCAATCAGAGTTGAATAGTGCTGAGTGTAGGTATATAGAGGACGGTACTCTGTAACTGCTCGCTGACTATTGTAAAGGGTTTATGCTCTATCCAAAAGAGCTCAGTAGTGGATTAAAGCTCGGAAAAGGAATTCCGATGACTGGATGTAGGCAGGAGGCCGAACCAGGATAAACTGCCGAGTAACATTCTCTATCCTTTATCTCCTATATCTGTTTGCTTTTATTTCTGGCTAAGAAAACGTTTAACTTAAGCCTGCTGAGTTGCGTGATCCAGTGCAGAGTTCAGGAATAGACTTCTAAGTGCTATTTCCTGAATCAACATCAGAAGCAACTTTAGTTACTGACCAACTAAAGCTGCCACTGACCGCACTCAGTATCCTTATGATATTAACCTGAGTGAGAAAATATATTTCACAAACAAGAACAAGTCAGCCTTAGACCCTGTTCTTTTTGACTGAAATTAAATTAAATTAAATTAACTTAACTTAACTTAACTGAACTGAATGCTACTGAACTGAACTGAACTGAACTGAACTGAACATAACTACACCAAATAATTAATTGAACTTAACTTAACTTAACTGAATGCTGCTGAACTTAACTGAACTGAACTTACTTATGCTGAAATTAAGTAAAAAAGAACAGGGCCTTAATCATAAATTTTTTAAATAGTTCCTTTAACCCCCCTAGGAACTTATTCTCATAATATAAGGGATCAACAAGAACTACCGAATTCAGAATAAAGTTTAGAAAACGGCTCTCCAGAAAAGTTGTTTCATTAATTCTTCAATAATGAAAAATTCAAAAACTTGTTTCTGGGTCTTTTTAATTGATAGATAAATTGATTTGTTGTGTGTTTGATTGAGTTGATTTGGGTCGAGAATGATGGAATTGAGCTCTATTTATAGATTACTGAGCAACAATTTTCCTGTAAATGGTCCTTAAAACTCCCCTTTCATGATTTCTATTAACTTCCTATCAGTTAAGGGGCGTTAGAAAAGTGGAGTTGAGGCCATGAAAAACGTTTTTGAAGACCGTTGAATAGTTCAACCCGTTTTTTCAGCACAAGTGAACTTTGAAAAATTCCGCATGCTTTGTTTCAGCTTCGTTTTTGACATTCTGGAAAGCTAACATCCCGAAATTTTTGAGATAAATACTGGCCGTCCGAAATTTCAGTTTTTCGGGGTCCTTTTTATGGTCGAAGTTGCTGAAAAAATGGTGCAAATTTCCCCATGATTTTTTACTATTTCTTTTTTCTTTCTGTTTTTTTTGTGATAATAATTTTTGATATTATTTCTTATTTTTTTATCACATTTTTTTTATTTTGGTGCAAGATGAATTTAACTAAAACAAATTAACTACAGAGTAAAATTATAACATGTGCTAAAAATACAAAAATTAAATTATCCACCAACAGAAATATTAGAATTTGAAGTATTGTAATACCTATTAATTCTTCAACAATTGTATTGCCAATAATATTTCTGACCATCTCAAACTAAGAAGATCAATCAAACTCAAGATGATGAGCGAACAGTTCATGAGAAGACAGGTTTTCAAGCAAAGATAACCGTTCAAGCAGCATGCCCTTCGAAACTAAAGAATGTGAAGACATGGTTTCCTTATAAGGAGGTCAATAACTAGTATCCTCCTAGAAAGAGATGGTGGTAGTTGCAGCTGCCGTCGAGAAGGGGTAAAGTGTAAGTAGTGGAGAAAGCGTAGAAGGCCAACTCATGACCTACAATTTATAAAATTTTACATGTCTAGTACTTATTGCATGGACCTTCAAACCTTGGAGGCCATGGTGGAGACAGAAGACCGAAACCACTATGAACACGAGTTTTCGAGTAAAGATAACCATTCAAGCATGCCCTTCGAAACTAAAGAATGTGAAGACATGGTCTCCTTATAAGGAGGTCAATAACTAGTATCCTCCTAGAAAAAGATGGTGGTAGTTGCAGCTGCCGTCGAGAAGGGCTAAAGTGGAAGTAGTGGAGAAAGCGTAGAAGCGCAACTCATGAGCTACAATTTTTAAAATTTTATATGTCTAGTACTTATTACAGGGACCTGCAAACCTTGGAGGCCATGGGTGGAGACAGAAGACCGGAACCACTATGAACACGAGTTTTCGAGTAAAGATAACCATTCAAGCATGCCCTTCGAAACTAAAGAATGTGAAGACATGGTCTCCTTATAAGGAGGTCAATAACTAGTATCCTCCTAGAAAGAGATGGTGGTAGTTGCAGCTGCCGTGGAGAAGGCCTAAAGTGTAAGTAGTGGAGAAAGTGTAGAAGGCCAACTCATGACCTACAATTTATAAAATTTTACATGTCTAGTACTTATTGCAGGGACCTGCAAACCTTGAAGGACATGGGTGGAGACAGGGGACCGGAACCACCATGACCACGAGTAGTTTCGGCCCCCTGTCTCCATGATATTTGAGGTTGTGGTGGTTTCAGCCCTCTGTTACCAAGAAATGATGTTCTGATGCTGAATTAGCATCCAACAATATTAAGTCTTCTCTAAATACAAACTTTCAATTTGTTTGGTTTAATAGGCTCTCTAAATTCAAAATTCTAAATTTTTTCGCATGTTGGGCCCTCATTGAATCCAAATTTCTAATTTTTTTTCTGCCTGTTAGGCCGTCCCTAAATATGATTTTTTCTATTAGATACATTTTTTTAATCTTAAACACAATGTAGCTTAATTTTTAAAAGTTTTACATTCGTACTTAAAAATTGGTTTTTGACCACTCTGGTTATAACACGTATATATACAAAAACTTTTTGAACAAATTCCGTCTAGCATAAAAAAAAAAAATTTATACACCACATGTAAAATGGATCCCGCCAACCACACAATTCTGTATTTGCCACTATTCGAGGCCGACTATCTACTTGCACTACCTTCAACATTATCTTTACTACTCAGTTTTCAAGTCGTGGCTCGTGCTTCAAAGTATTCTCATTTTTTTTATTTTCTATATACGACCTTGAAATTTAGCACGAGACCTTCATGTTAAAAAGATTGAATCTATTATGACTTTTTCCTTCGAGATATAAAAATAAATACTCAATCTCAAATCTCCTATATGGAATGGAACAACTTCGAAACTTCAACCAACGTAACGATATTCCAAGTTTCAATTTTTACATACCTGGTGTTACCATTAAAATCAAAGATAACTCCATAAATGAATAACAAGCTAATGTTCAAATGAGTTTCAAACGAAGTGGTGTTTGAGATAATTCTTGTAATTATCTCTAGGTTAATTATGTTGATAAGTTTTACCTATTAATATTGAGATAACATTTTTCTTATCTTTATCCTATTAGTAATTATAGCTTGTTTCAGAGTCTTTTTTAAAAAGATGTATATATATTCATTAAAAAAAAATGTATATATATTCTTTGTATTTTCTAATTCTAATTAGGGTTAAGGTGAAAAAAATATCCCTAACGTTTTGGATCTGGAACAATTTTACCCCTAACTTGTAAAATAGTGTAATTTTACCCATAACTTTTGCAGCGAAGAGTGTAAGGGGGGGAGTTTGGCCATAGGCAAACTCAACCCTAGTGGCAAGCTGTGTGGCGTATGGAGCTTACCAATTTACCCCTAATGTTGATAATTTTGGTCAATTTCAAGCACTGTTATACACATACATTTTTGTTCTTTATTTTGCACTAATTGTATATCAATTCGTTTTAAAAAAAGGATTTCATGTTTTTTGTAATTTAATAATAGAATTAGAGATTAATATTTTCGGTGAATTTTTTAAAATTTTTTTTGTCTAATTCGTGCGAAAGACAATATATATTTTTATTTTTTTTCACATCACAACATATGTTTATTTCTCAATTTGACCCAATTTATCAACTTTAGGGATAAAATTGCTGGGTAAATTACACCCATGACCACTGAACTTTATCCATTTTCACATTATGACCACTGAACTTCATTTCTTCCCGGTATGGCCACTGAACTTTACACTTTTTAACACCGATGGCCACTCAAATTTAACTAACTTCTCAAAATGACCGTTAACGATCGTTAACGACCTCGAAATGAAAATATTCAAGAATTAAAGTTGTTCAGAACCACATTTACCATGAAACTATATTTTTTATTTTTGAAAATCACATCTTTTAGAGCTTTCTCTTTCTAAAAAGTCACATTCTCTCTCCTAACCAAACAACACCCAAATGACCTCAAAACGAAAATTTTCAAGAATTAAAGTTTCTTAGAATATCATTAACGCTTTGAATTTTTTATTTTTAGCCGTCAACGGTCGTTTTGAGACGTTAAGTGGCCATGAGTGTTAAAAAGTGTAAAGTTCAGTGGCCATACCGGGAAGAAATGAAGTTCAGTGGCCATAATGTGAAAATAGGTAAAGCTCAGTGGCCATGAGTGTAATTTACCCTAAAATTGCTGTTGAGTTCCAATATTAGGATAAAATTACACTATTTTAAACGTTAGAAGTAAAATTACTCCTGACCCAAAAAGTTAGTGGTATTTTTGCACCTTAAACCTGAGTTTTACCTACAGATAACCATTTTCCTATCTTTATCCTATTAGTAATTATAGCTTGTTTAGCAGTCTTTCTAAAAGCCAGTATATATATTCTTTTTGTTTTCCAATTTTAATTATAAGTTAATACAATATACTCTTCATCAAGTTCGATGTAAATCATTTCCGTTAGTGTGCCATATAGGAAAGCATTCGAAACATCAAACTCATTGACAAACCAGTTATCGGAGGAAGCAGGGGCGTAGACAGGGACCGGACCCCTCCGGCCGCCAGAACCACTTTGATTCCGGGTAGTTTTGGCCCTCTTGTCTAAAAAAAAAATGATCAGGGTATTCAATTAGCCACCCAAAATGGCGCATTAAGTGTTATTCTTGTCTAAAATTCAAAAATTTAATTTTTTGGCCTATTAAGTACTCTCTAAATTTATTAAAAAAAAGTACTCTCTAAATCCAATTTTTTGTTTTTTTTAGGTCTGTTAGGCCTCTCTAAATCTAAATTTCTAGTTGTTTTTTACCTGTTCGTCCCTCTCTAAATCCAAATTATTAATTTTATTGGTCTGGTATGCCCTCTCAAATAAAAAATTTTAATTTTTTTTACCTGTTCGGCTCTCCCTAAATCCACTTTTTTCATATTAGGAATCTTAAATGAAATCTAACTTAATTTTGAGAAATTGTTGATTAATACTTAATAATTGATTATTGACCACTCAAATTATAACACTTATATATAAAAAAAAAAAAAAGAGCTTAGCAAAAAAAACTTTTGCGAAAGCATGTGTAAAATCGGCCCCTCAACCTAGTAATCCTGTATTGGCCACTGGAAGGAGCAAGGGCAAACATCATGGGAATGGTAGTTGCTTTAACGAGACGACTGAAGGTTTCATTGTAGTCAATGTCCGATTTCTTAGTGAAACCTCGAACCACAAGTCAAGCCTTATAGTGTTCAACCAGTGGCGAATATAGGATCACTCGGTTGGGGGTTCGATTTTACACGTGCGTTCGGGAAATTTGGATTTATAGAGGCCTAACAAGCCAAAAAAAATTAGAAATTTGGATTTAAAGATGCCTAACAGGCCTAAAAAAATTAGAAATTTGGATTTAGGGAGTACCTAAATAGGTCCAAAATATTGAAATTTGGAATTTTGGACAAGTCTAACACGTAATGGGATTTATTTAATTTTTTTTATTAGTTCAATACTAGTTTCTAAAAAAATTATAACATTTTTACATTTTTTTTTATTTTTAGTTTTAAAATTTTAAAATTTAATTAAGAAATTAAGTTGTTTGAGTCTCAAAAATAAGAAATTATTTTTTAATGGAAAAGACATAATAAAAATGAGTTCAAAAGTGTTATAAAAATAAAATTTAAATAAATAAACACTTTCTAAAATAAATTGAGGTTGTAGGGAATTGAACCTAGGACATTTTAAACAAAAAACAAGTGTTTTAACAATCTCATGTACTTTTAAAAACTAAAATAATACCACATAGAATCTAGGGAAAAGTACAAAAATAAACTTTGTGGTTACACCTGTTTTCGATTGCAGTCTTGTGGTTTAAAAGTTTGCAAAATGGTACCTTGAGGTTCATTCCGTTAGCAAACACATACCAAATTGACTAACGGTGTTAAAAGTCAAAGGGAAAAGAGTTAATTTGGTCATTATATTTATTTATTTTATAAATTAACCCCATTCTTATCTAATTATCACAAATTAACCCCAAAATAAAAAATAAAAATCAATTACACCATCTTCCCCATCTCTCCTTGATTTCTTATTTTTTTCTTCTTTCTCCCTCATCTCTCTCCTGTTTATTAATTTCTCTCTCAAATCAATTGAACTGGCTGGCTGAGTATTAAACCCTTTAGCAAATAATCTACTTCAATTTCTTCCCAAAAGGTAAGCAGTTACTATGTTTTAGGTGAAGAGGGAGAAATTTTCTTAGAATTGATTACATGTTTCTAAATTATCCAGAAGATTCACATCCTCAAGACATGTTAATGACCAAAGAAGCAATAAGCAGGCACACGAAAATTCATAAATTGAAGGAATCAAGTGAAACAAAGAAGAGGAGGCCTACAAGGGTGATCATTTCTTGGAGGACAGAAGTGACATGTTCTCCTCCTCTCGAGCTTCGTATTGAGAAGAATCCAATTTCTCATTCAATTCTTATTGGGTTTCATTTGTAGCCTGGTGCGCAGCCAAATCCCCATCTAAATAACCTCCGCCACCTCATAACTGGCACAAATTGTGAACTGTATGTTTAAACTTGTTCTAGAGTCAATTCAGTTAGTTGTGTTCCTGGTCTTTAGGAGATAGTTATCTAGAAGTCTATCTTTATGGAAAACAAATCGTGTGATTTAGTCATCCATAATACACGATGTTAGGTTTTCTTAGTTGCTGTTTTTGTGTAACAAACTCCACTCTCAAGTTGTATAAGTAGGAGGTGGAGTTGAGGTTTTTAACATGTATTTTTGAAATCATCTGTACTGCTGTTTTTCCTCATATATTGAATGCAGAAAGAATTTGCTTCAAACATCTCTAACTTGTGCTTTCAATTTACTGTGTTTATTTTGTGAGTTCTGAAGAGAAAACAAAGTTGGCTTTTTCCAACATCTGGTATCAGAGCTTGGCGATCGAATTCACAAAATATGACTCACCCTGAGAAAGAAAGCTCGAAATTGAAAGACAAGGAATCAACACACCCAACCAAAAATAATTCTCCATCAGATAATGACAAGGATGGATCTGTGTCATTGAAGTATCCAATGCTGACTAGGAGCAATTATGCAGCATGGGCCATCAAAATGGAGGTGTTCATGATGGCTCAAGGAGTATGGGAAGCTGTGGAGGCTACAGGACCTGTTGAAACCAGGAAGGACAAGATGGCTCTTGCGGCCATTTATCAAGGCATAAGTGAAGATACTCTACTTCAGTTAGGCGCTAAGAAGACTGCCAAGGAAGCATGGAACATGCTAAAGACCATGAACCTTGGAGCCGAGAGGGTAAAGGAAGTCAGAACTCAATCATTATGGAGAGAGTTCGAAGCCATGAAGATGAGTGATGGAGGCAGTATTGATGATTTTACTGGAAAACTTCAGATTGTTGTCAACAAGCTAAGAGGGTTAGGCAACAATGTGGAAGAAGAAATGGTGGTGAAGAAGTTGCTGAGATCAACTTCATCAAAGTTCCTACAGATTGCATCCACAATTGAGGAGTTTGGTGATCTAAAAACCAAGACCACAGATGAGGTTATTGGATCACTCAAAGCTCATGAGGAGAGGATGCAAGGACATGGATTCAAGGGAGATGAAACTGTTCTTCTCACCAGAGCAGAATGGAAGGCAAGAGAAGACAGCAAGTCAAAAAGGAAGAATTTCGTGGATCAAGGAAACAACAGCCATGGAAGAGGCAGAGGCCGTGGAAGAGGTAGAGGAAGTGGTGGTTCTCAAAGGAGGGAGGAAGAACCTCAACAGAAAAGGAAGTTTGACAAGTCAAAGGTCAAATGCTATGCCTGCAGGGAGATGGGTCATTTTGCCTCTGAGTGCCCATTAAAGGAGAAAGATGAGCAGGCAAACTTGACAGAGAAAGATGATGAGCCTGCACTACTATTGATTGAGACTTGTGAGTTGATAAAGTCACAAGCCTCACAAAGAAAAGTAACTGAGCAGACTACAAGTGGAGGAGCCAACAAGGAGTCATGTTGGTACCTTGACACTGGAGCAAGCAACCATATGACAGGTGACATGAGTTGCTTTACAGACATTGATCAATCCATTAATGGTAAGGTCAGGTTTGGAGATGGCTCAGTTATTGATATACATGGGCTAGGGTCAGTGTTGTTCCAATGCAAAAATGGAGAGCACCTAACTCTGTCCAATGTGTACTATATACCAAGATTGAAGAGCAACATCATAAGCCTTGGGCAACTTGATGAAGCTGGCAGTAGAGTTATCATAGAGGAAGGTACATTGAGGGTCTATGACAACAAAAACAAACTCATATTCAAGGTGAAAAGGCAGCACAACAAGCTCTTCATTGCAAACCTGGAGACAGCTCAGAAAATATGTTTAGTGGCAAGCTTGACAGATAAGGCTTGGCTATGGCATGCCAGGTATGGTCATCTGAACTTTCAAGCTTTGAGAAGGCTAACAAGTCAAAAGATGGTGCAGGGAATGCCCGAAATTGCTCAAGCAAACCAAGTCTGTGATGGTTGTGTGATAGGGAAGCAACACAGAACTTCATTCCCACAGAAAGCAGTGTTCAGGGCAACACAGAAACTTGAATTGGTCCATGGAGACTTGTGTGGACCAATTACACCAGCTACACCAGGAGGTAACAAGTACTTCCTACTTCTTGTTGATGATTATTCACGTTTTATGTGGGTAACACTACTGAAAGACAAGAGTGAAGCTTTTAAGGCTTTTAAGAAATTTAAAAGTCTTGTAGAGAATGAAGTTGCAGGAAAACTAAAGTGTTTCAGGACAGATCGAGGGGGAGAGTTCACTTCTCTTGAGTTCAAGAAATTTTGTGATGATGAAGGAGTGAAGAGACACCTCACAGCACCATATTCTCCTCAACAAAACGGAGTTGTTGAGAGGAGAAACCAGACTATCATGGAGATGGCAAGAAGCATCATGAAAAGCAAGCAGGTGCCAGCTAAGTTCTGGGGTGAGGCAGTGAAAACTTCAGTGTACATTCTGAATAGAGCTCCAACAAAGAGTGTAGAAAAGATGACACCATATCAAGCATGGCGTGGGAAGGCTCCAAATGTACAACATTTGCGTGTATTTGGGTGTCTAGCCCATTCCAAAGTAGTGTCACCGCATCTTACCAAACTCGAAGATAGAAGCATCAAGACTGTCCTGCTTGGTTATGAGGATGGGTCCAAGGCTTACAGATTGCTGGATCCAATCAAAGAAAGAGTCATAGTGAGCAGGGATGTTGTATTTGAGGAAGAAAAAAACTGGTCATGGTTGGATGATCAAGGAGCAGAGAAGATAGATTCTGGTGGGACTTTCACAGTCCAAGTAAGCCAAGAAGAACATAGAAGGAGAGATACAGATCAAATGCCAAATTTCCATGAGGAAAATGAAGCTGTAACTCCTCCTCAAACTGCTCAAGCTTCTCCTCAAAGCACACCAAGGACAAGCTCTAGTTCAAGCTCGAGTGAAGGGCACCAGAAATTCAGATCTCTACAGGAAATCTATGATGCAACTAGGGAAATAGATGAAGAAGCAGGACTGTGTTTCTTCTTGTCTATTGAAGAACCCTCTACTTATACAGAAGCTGTTAAGAACAAGAATTGGAGAGAAGCTATGGCATTAGAGATTGGTTCCATACAGAAAAATGGAACCTGGGAGCTATCTGACTTGCCAAAGAATCACAAGGCCATTGGTTTGAAGTGGGTCTTCAAGTTGAAGAAAGATCCAGAAGGGAATATAATCAAGCACAAGGCCAGATTAGTTGCAAAGGGATATGTTCAGAAATATGGAGTTGACTACAAGGAAGTGTTTGCTCCAGTAGCAAGGCTGGAAACAGTGAGGACTCTGCTTGCATATTTTGCACAAAGAAAGTGGGATGTCCATCATATGGACGTCAAAACGGCTTTCTTAAATGGAGAGCTAAAGGAAGAAGTGTATGTAGCACAACCAGAGGGGTTTGTAGATAAAGGCAATCCAAGCAAAGTGCTGAAGCTGCATAAAGCCCTGTATGGGTTAAAACAGGCACCAAGAGCTTGGAATGAGAAGTTGGATGAGTGTCTAAAGTCTCTGAGCTTCAAAAGATGTCCAATTGAGCATGCTTTGTACATGAGGAAGACAGGAGAAGATGTCACAATTGTGGGAGTGTATGTGGATGATCTCATCCTCACTGGCTCAAGTGCAGAACTCATTGAGAAATTCAAACGCGAAATGATGCAGAAATTTAAGATGAGTGATCTGGGGCTCCTGAGTTACTACTTGGGGATAGAGGTAAAGCAAAATGGAGAAGCCATAACACTGTGCCAGTCAGCCTATGCAAGAAAAATTCTTGAGAAAATGGGAATGGCAGATTGCAACATTTGTCATATTCCTATGGATCCAAGGTGCAAGCTGAACAAGTATGATGGAGAGCCATCAGTAGATGCAACCACGTACAGGAGTATTATTGGAAGCTTGAGATATCTGGTAAACACTCGTCCAGATCTTGCTTATTCAGTTGGAGTTGTAAGCAGATACATGGAGGCTCCAACCATTGCACACATGAGTGCTGTCAAGCAGATTCTGAGGTATGTAAGAGGAACACTTGATGTGGGATGTGTGTACAAGAAAGACCAAGCAAATGAAGATTTGGTTGGTTACAGTGACAGTGACCTTGCAGGGGACACTGATGACAGAAAGAGCACAACTGGTGTGCTGTTCTTCCTTGGAGAAAGTCCTATTACTTAGGTGTCACAGAAGCAAAGAATTGTGGCACTCTCATCATGTGAAGCTGAGTATATTGCAGCAACAGGGAGTGCTTGTCAAGGGATTTGGCTCACAAGACTGATGGAAAGCCTAAGAGGAGATGGACAAGTGAAGCCAGTACTGAAAGTTGACAACAAATCTGCAATTGCCTTGGCTAAGAACCCAGTCCACCATGAAAGGAGTAAACATATTGATACAAGGTATCACTTCATTCGTGAATGTGTTGAAAATGGTGATGTCAAGCTGGAGTATACTAAGACAGAAATTCAACTAGCTGATATCCTGACAAAGCCGCTTGGAAGACAGAGATTCGTTGAGCTGAAGGATAAGATTGGTGTGAGCATCATCAAAGATAAACAAGTTTAAGGGAGTGAATGTGAACTGTATGTTTAAACTTGTTCTAGAGTCAATTCAGTTAGTTGTGTTCCTGGTCTTTAGGAGATAGTTATCTAGAAGTCTATCTTTATGGAAAACAAATCGTGTGATTTAGTCATCCATAATACACGATGTTAGGTTTTCTTAGTTGTTGTTTTTGCGTAACAAACTCCACTCTCAAGTTGTATAAGTAGGAGGTGGAGTTGAGGTTTTTAACATGTATTTTTGAAATCATCTGTACTGCTGTTTTTCCTCATATATTGAATGCAGAAAGAATTTGCTTCAAACATCTCTAACTTGTGCTTTCAATTTACTGTGTTTATTTTGTGAGTTCTGAAGAGAAAACAAAGTTGGCTTTTTCCAACACAAATGACCAGCATTTGGTTCTTCCGTCTGCGTTGCTTTAGACGGCATTGAGAATTGCGAAAGGAAGAAGGATATTTGAAGAAGAGTGAAGTGTCAAAGAGAGTAGCGGTAGGAGAAAAGTGAAGCTTTATGTAACAAATAAGAAGTGAAAACATACAGGCTGATTGTCATCGTTATCCTAGAGTTCGCAGTTGGGTTGGGATTTTGGGTTTAAGAGAAGAGAAAAATTAATGTGGTGTTCTTATGTTGAATTGATTTTAGAAGTGAAAAATTAATAAAGATGAGAGAGAAGAGAGGAAGTAAAAAAAATAAGAAATTAAAGAGAGAGGAAGAAGATGGTGTATAAGGATCAAATTAACTCTTTTTTCTTTGATTTTTAACACCGTTAGTCAATTTGGTATGTGTTTGCTAACGGAATGAACCTCAAGGTATCATTTTGCAAACTTTTAAACCACAAGACTGCAATCGAAAACATGTGTAATCACAAGGTTTATTTTTGTACTTTTCCCTAGAATCTATATAGACTAATATTAGGGGGGACGACTGGCCGGAGGGGTTTGCCCCCTGTATCCGCCCCTGTGTTCAACCAGACCATTGGATTGCTTTTGGTGCGAAAAATTCATTTTAAACTAATAATATCCTGATCAGAGGGGCGAGGCACTAGTTCCCAATTGTTATTTGCAAGAAGGGCCTGAATATTTACTCAAACAGGTTGGGTCGATGTCACCATGATTATATGGGTGACTAGCGAAGAAGAAAATCATCCTCGATAATTTAACGTGGATGCAGCGGCGTAGACAGGGGCTTTAGGGCCGGCCTCTCCGGTCGCTGGAATTATCTTGATCCCGGGTAGTTTCGGGCTCCCCGTCGCAAAAAAAAATTGTCGGGATGTTGAATTAGCCCCTCCCAATATGGTCATTAAGTGTTAGGCTTGTCCTAAATTCAAAATTTCAATATTTTGGATCTATTTGGTATTTTCCAAATCTAAATTTCTATTTTTTTTTTTTAGGTTTATTAGGTCTCTTTAAATCCAATTTTCTAATTTTTTTTGTGCCTGTTAGGCATCTTTAAATCCAAATTTCTAATCGTTATTGGTCTTTTAAGCCCTTCTTAAATCCAAATTATTAATTTTTTTGGCCTAGTTAGCTCTCTCAAATCAAAATTTTTAATTTTTTTACCTGTTCGGTCTTTCCTTAATCCAATTTTTTTTACCGCCCAAGATGACACATTAAGTGTTAGTCTTGTCCAAAATTCAAAATTTTAATATTTTGGGCCTATTAGGTACTCCCTGAATCCAAATTTCTAAATGTTTTAGGTCTGTTAGGTCTGTCTAAATCCAAATTTCTAATTTTTTTTGTTGTGTTAGGCCTCCATAAATCCAAAATTCATTTTTTTTAACTATTAGGCCCTCTTAAAATCCAAATTTTTAAATTTTTTTTTTGCATGGTAGACCCTCTGAAATCAAAATTTTTAATTTTTTGTGTCTGTTCGGACATCCCTAAATCCATTTTTTTCCGTCGGAACTTTACAGAAAATCTAGCTTAATTTTTGCGAAATTGTACATTAATACTTAAAAATTGGTTCTTGACCACTCAAGTTAACACACACATATATAAAAAAATTGAGCTTTGATTTAGCAATTTTTTTTTTTTTTACTAACGCACGTGTAGAATCACCCCCAACCGAGAGTAATCCTGTATTCGTCACTGGACTTAGTTTAATTGTGTGTGAGTATGGTGGGCATGGCTATTTTATGAGGAATGAGTGAGGGTTATACAACTGGATGGTGGATGTTGGGCTCATGAAGTATTTTGTGTGGCATGGCTGTCATGGATCAAACTGGGGGATCAGTAGGTATGGAGGAAATAGGAGAAGTAGGCATACTTAAAAGCAAACCAAGAAAATAGTGCCACGGATACCATGTCATGGAACCGATTGAGCTAAAAGTTTTCAAGCTGATAGTTAAAGTCCTATCTTAGATCTTATATTGATCTCTGACACTCTCGATATTCGATAAATTTACAAGTGTAAACATATCTAATATCCAAACACAAGCAAATATCTCCCGAATGGTCGGACGATGGAACAGCATAAATAGACAATTTAGATCGAAAAGTAAATTTTTGAGAATTATACACGAACGAACATAGATAAATGCCACATCTAAAAACACGTAAGCTTTTATAATCGAGTTCTTCGTTGAAGAATTTAGAAAAGGGAGAGTTAACGAAGAATGTTAAATAGGCGAACACTGTGAAAGACATCAAAATTCCAATATTGTAAAGGAAGCTACAAATGACCCAAGATGGTAAGCTATTTGTTAATAATATATCTAATTTTCCTTTCTGAAAAGGGTGTTGTTATATCCAGCCTCAAATTCCCACATCTAGCCCCGTGAAAGGACGAAAATACCCTTTCATGGGTTTTGGGTGGGAAAAGACTATTGTTTTTACCTTTCTGTCATGCGGGGGTGTGGCTATCACGCCTCACCGTGTGGTCGCCTCACCGTGTGGTCGGGCGTGACAACCACACGCCCGACCGCACGGTGGGGCGTGATAGCCACACGCCCGCGTGTCGGGAAGGCAAAATTGAATTAATAAAAACTAAATTAAATTAAAAAAAAATTGAATTTTACCCACACGGACGTGAGGCCATCACGCCATTGCATAGGTGAGGGCGTGAGGCTATCACACCCTACCACAGGAGACGTCGTATGAATATCACGCCGTCTCCTGTGGTGGGGCGTGATGCTATCACGCCTCCACCTATGGTGCGGTGTGATATTCATACGCCGCACCAGAGGTGGAGGCGTGATAGCCTCACGCCCCACGTAACGAATCTGAATCCCCAAAAATCCAAATTGGAATAAACAAAACGTCTAAAAATCAACAAAATCAAACAGAATTTCGTAATACTAGTCCTTTTCCTTTGCCGTCCTTCTTCCGATCCATGTGTTTGTTGATAAATTAGTTCGGATTTGATCCAAGATAGTTTAGAGAGTTTGAGAGGGTTTGAGAATTTTTAAATTTGGTTAAAGGGTATTTTCGTCCTTTCACGGGGCTAGAGATGAGAATTTGAGGCTGGATATAGTAATTCACTTCTGAAAATGACATTTTGCTCGTGAGAGTGAGGATAAGCAATCTTATGTAAAATACCTTTGCATATAAGGAAAGGTTGGAGATTTGAAATTCTCCACTAAAATTTGAGTAATTTTTTTTGACATTGCCATTATATTGATTTGTTATTATGTAATAGAAGTTCATAAAAATGGAAGCAACATCACTTTTATCTTTGAGACAATAAGTCCGACTAAAACAAATGAACTCATCAATGTAATTAATAAAATAGCATTAACCCAAGCGAGATTAAATAGGGAAGGCCCCAAACATCCGAATGTAAATTCTGAAAAGCAAAAGTAGTAGTGCAAGAAATAAAAATATAAAGGTAATCTCGAAAAGTTGGCTAGAGGATATGATGAAGATGTCCTATCTAGAGGGAGCCTGGGGCCGGGCCTCGGGCCGCCAGAACGACCTTGACCCTCGGTAGTTTCGGTTTTTCTGTCTCAATTTTTTTTACAAGGGTGTTGAATTAGGACTGCAAAATGGTCCATTGGCTTGTCAAAAAAATTCAAAATTTCAATATTTTGGGGCCATTAAGTACTCCTTAAATCCAAATTTCTAATTTTTTTGGGCCTGTTAGGCCTCTCTAAATCCAAAATTCTATTTTTTTTTGTCTGTTAGGCTTATCTAAATCCAAATTTCTAAGGGGGCATTTGGTTCGCACAGGGGTAACGGAATGGAATCAAGAAAGGGCAACAAGGAGAAATGAATGGAATGATCTTGAATTCCCTTCTCTGTTTGTTTCAGTTCCACAAAGGGATTGATATACTCATTCCCTTTGTGACTGTTTGGTTCATATGAGGTAATAAACTAGAGTTGTATTTTTAATAATAATTTCTATATATACATGTGTCTATATTAATAAATTTATCACATGTAGAATGAAAATCAATTTATTCAACCATTAAAATCAAAAGTCGATAAAATTGATGAAACTGAAATAAAATAAATCAAAGAAAATGCATCAATGTTATATTTTAAAAAGAAAATAATTAAAAATAAATACCAAAACCGAATAATATGATAAAAGACAAATATTTGTCAAAATTATTTATAGAATAAAAAAGTAAAAACAAATAAGTATAAGTATCAAAAGTGAGATTAGTCTAGGGATAAAAAAAATATAAATAAATAAATATAAGGATCAAAATAAAAATCAAACAGTAAAAATTAGTCAAAAATGTTTTTTGAGAATAAATAAATAAATAATATATAAGTATAAGGATCAAAAGTGAAATTAATCCAAGTATTAAAAAAGTAAAAATGAATAAATATATGGAGCAAAATAAAAATTAAAAACAAAATAGAGACTAAAATAAAATTTTATCAAGGAGAGTAGATGTTCAAATTAGTGAGTGAGAGGGGAAAGGGAATGGAAACCCTTAGGGGGTTTAGGGGAATGAGATAGAGGAGTTAGGGGTAAACGCAAAACTAAAAAAGGGCAAAGAGAATAATTAAATTAACAAAATAAACACCCACAGAGGGAATGAAAGCCCTCATTTCCCTTACATTTTCTGAAATCCCCAAACAAAACACCCCTTAATTTTTTTATCATGTTAGACCTCTCTAAATCCAAATATATAATTTTATTTTCCCTGGTAGGCCTTCTGAAATCAATTTTTTTTTAATTTTTTTTACCTGTTCAACCCTCCCTAAATCCAATTTTTTTTATATGTTAGGACTATTAAACGAAATCTAGCTTAATTTTGAGAAATTGTACACCCATACTTAAAAATTAGTTCTTCACCATTCAAATTATAACACATATATATACAAAAAAAAAATGAGTCGATTTAGAATTAATTTTTTTTTTTTTTGCGAATGTACGTGCAAATCGCCCTCCCCACAGAGTAATCCTCTATTCACCACTGGGTGTGGTACTGATAATTTCCAAGACGATTATGACACCTTCAAATGAAACTTTTTCACTAGTGAGAGCTTGCTTCAAAGTGGCTACAACACATACAATCCATCCATACTCAGTTCGGGCAATAGGATTACCTTGGTAACCTGATACTTAGGAAGAAAAGGATTAGGACTAAACTAAAAAAGCACGAGTTATCGTTTTTAAATTTTTGTACAAATAATAATGAGTTGGTGAGTTTTGGAACTAAAACCATATCTCGAATATTTAAATTGAGAATTTTAGATTGACCAGAGTTAGAGATTTGCAAACATGATATGGAATGTGTTCTTAAAGATGTCCTAATCATGTGGTGCTAGCAGGGGCGTAGACATGAGGCCAGGCCTCTCCGGCTGCTGGAACCACCTTGATTTTGGGTAGTTTCGGCTCTTAATTTTTTTTGTATCGGGGTGTTGAGTTAGCCCACAAAATTGTCCATTAAGTGACAGTTTTTTCCAAAATTCAAAATTTTAATATTTTGGGCTCATTAAGTACTCCAAAAATCCAAATTTCTAATTTTTTTGGGCCTCTTAGGCTTTTATAAATACAAATTTCTATTTTTTTTGTTACGCCTATCTAAATCCAAATTTCTATTTTTTTTTTTGCTTGTTAGACCTCTCTAAATCCAAATTTTGAATTTATTTTCCCTGGTAGGCCTTCTGAAATCAATTTTTTTTTAATTTTTTTTACCTGTTCAACCCTCCCTAAATCCATTTTTTTTACATGTTAGGACTATTAAACAAAATTTAGCTTAATTTTGAGAAATTGTACATCAATACTTAAAAATTAGTTCTTCACCATTCAAATTATAACACGCATATATACAAAAAAAAAAGAGCAAGTTCGATTTAGAATTTTTTTTTTTTTTTTTTTTGTTGCGAATGTACGTGTAAAATCACCCTCCCAACTGCATAATCCTCTATTCGCCACTGGGTGTGGTACTCATAATTCCCAAGACGATTATGACACCTTCAAATGAAACTTTTTCACTAGTGAGAGCTTGCTTCAAAGTGGCTACTAACACATACAATCCATCCATCGGGTAATAGGATTACCTTGGTAACCTGATCCTTGAGAAGAAAAGGATTAGGACAAAACTAAAAAAGCATGAGTTATCGTTTTTAAATTTTTGTACAAATAATAATGAGCTAGTGAGTTTTGGAACTAAAACCATATCTTGAATATTTAAATTAAGAATTTTAGATTGACCAGAGTTAGAGATTTGTAAACATGATATGGATATGTTCTTAAAGATGTCCCAATCATGTGGTGCTGGTAGGGGCGTAGACAGGGGGCCAGGCCTCTCGGGTTGCTGGAACCACCTTGATCTTGTGTAGTTTCGGCTCTCTGTCTCAATATTTTTTTTTGTATCAGAGTGATGTATTAGCCCCCCAAAATGGTCCATTAAATGTTAGTTTTGTCCAAAATTCAAAATTTCAATATTTTGGGCTCATTAAGTACTCCAAAAGTCCAAATTTCTAATTTTTTTTTTGGGTCTCTTAGGATTTTATAAATCCAAATTTCTATTTTTTTTTCTGTTACGCCTATCTAAATCCAAATTTCTATTTTTTTAGCTTGATAGACCTCTGTAAATCCAAATTTTTAATTTATTTTCCCTTGTAGGCCTTCTGAAATCATTTTTTTTTATTTTTTTACTTGTTCAACCCTCCCTAAATACAAATTTTTTTTACATGTCAGGACTATTAAATAAAATATAGCTTAATATTGAGAAATTGTACATCAATACTTAAAAATTAGTTCTTCCCCATTCAAATTATAACACGCATATATCAAAAAATGAGCAAGTTTGATTTAGATTTTTTTTTTTCTTTTTTTTTGCAAATGTACGTGTAAAACTCCCCTCCAACTGAGTAATTCTCTATTCCCCACTGGGCTTGGTACTTATAATTCCCAAAACGATTATGACACCTTCAAATGAAACTTTTTCACTAGTGAGAGCTTGCTTCAAAGTTGCTACTAACACGTACAACCCATCCATACTCAGTACGGGCAATATGATCACCTTGGTAACATGATCCTTGAGAAGAAAAGGATTAGGACAAAACTAAAACACCTTGAGTTATCTTTACTAAATGTTTTTAGAAACAATAATGGGTTGGTGAGTTTTGGAACTTAAACCATATTTCGAATATTTCAATTAAGAATTTTAGATTGACCAGAGTTCGAGAATTGCAAACCTGACATGGAATGTGTTCCTAAAGATGTACTGGATCCCCAATCTTGTGGTGCTGGCAGGGGCATAGCCAGGGGGCTTGGGGTCCGGCCTCTCCGTCCGCTGGAACCACCTTGATCTCGGATGGTTTCGACCCCTCTGTCTCAAATTTTTTTTTTTATCCGGGTGTTGTATTAGCTCTCCAAGATGGCCCATTAAGTGTTAGACTTGTTCAAAATTCAAAATTTTAATATTTTGAGCATATTAGTTACTCCCTAAATCCAAATTTCTAATTTTTTTAGCCTGTTAGGCACTCCTTAAATCCAAATTACAATTTTTTTTAGTCTGGTAGGCTCTCTCAAATCAAATTTCTTAATTTTTTTTACCTGTTCGATCATCCCTAAATCCAATTTTTTTTTTTGCATGTAGGAATCTTAAACAAAATTTAGTTTAATTTTGAGAAATTGTACATTAATACTTAAAAGTTGGTTCTTGATAACTCAAATTATAACACGTATATATTACAAAAAAAAAAAAAAACAAAATTGAGCAAGTTCGATTTAGCAAGAATTTTTTTTTCGGCAACGCATGTGTAAAATCGACTCCCCCAACCGAGTAATCTTGTATTCGCTACTGAGTGTTGGCCCTTGTATTCGGGTACCATGGTTAAGAGATGCCCGAGTTGGGTCATATTGTTGCCAAGTCATGTATGTGTGAGGGCCGGATACAACATTGCTAGGCTGATTTATGTTTCAGCCATTTGAGTGGCTTTGAGGGAATTTATCAGCCCAGTGATTGACATCTCCACATCAAATGCAACGAACTCTATTTTAATTGGTTACACCCAGTCTTATGAGTATTTGTGTTTTCTGAGCGTTTGGTGGTCATATTTGGCAGGTGTCGAGACCCTTGAAGCATGGTATCAATAGATACTACCGGATTATAAATTTCATAATAGTCAAAATTTATTAAGGATAATTAAGGACTGAAGGGTGTTAAGATAGTCATCACTAAGATTTTGCAACAACAGAGGGAGTAGAAGATGAGGCGGGTAAGGATACCCTAATGCATCCACCGGTGAATCGAAGATGAGGCGGGTAAGGATACCCTAATGCATCCACCGGTGAATAGAGGATTCACTACAAAAAAAAAAAAAAGAGAGTTTTGGGTACAAATAGTTAGGGACAATTAAATTCGATTGTCCTTAAGTATGATTGTTAAATTAGTAATAGGGACAAATATTCATATAGTGCCTAATACTCTTAAACATTAGAATAGGGGACAAATTTATATTGATGAGTATTTATATAAAATAAATTAATTTTCAATAATAAAATAAGGGACAAACAAACTCTCTTTGTTTATTTTTCATTTCTCACTTTTGTGCTTTTCTCTCCGTGAAACGCTCAGCCCTTCTCTTTCCAATTTGCCAAATTGATTTGAAAATTTTCCAAACCCTCAACCCTCAGCTCTTCTCTTCGTAAATGGATTTGAAATCCTCCACTTTTTATTTGTTGTTGCTGAAGTTTCTACCTTAATGTTCTAATCGTCTCTCAATCGGTTGAAGATCGCATGTCGTTATCCTCTCCTCGTCGTTCACCATTGTTCCTCCACGACTCTCATTGATTGTCTCGCTCATGCCCTTTCTCCTTCACCATTGGTATATCTACTCTCTCATTCTCATTCTCTATAACTGTATATATCTATCTAGTTTCGAGTCTTAAAATTAGGTCAATTTGTTTTCGGTAAAATTTAATTAGACTCTTCCTGTTTGTTTTATTTGCAATTTCACTGTTCTGTTGACCCTTACCCCCAATGCAATGTATTTTTATTTGTGAATTTTATATGTTATGGGTATTTGAAAAGAGAGTATTGTCAGGAATTGCTGCCAAATGGGTCCAATTCTCCAGTGTTAATTCTCCAGTTTTATCAAGCTCTGTTTCAAAAGTTAGTAGTCTGGTGAGGCCTGATATGGATACTACAGGGATGGTAAAATTTCTTTTCATTCCATAAAGCATAGTTGAATCTTCAGATTTCATTCCACAAAAGCCCAACTATTATTTTTGTATAACTAAGAAGCTAAGAAGGAACAAATAGTGCTTTAAAATTATTGCTCTATATGTTCAATGAAGCAAACTCTGGTAACCTTAGAAAACTCCATGATAATGTAGGTTAAGGATGATTTTCATGAAAATTTTCATGTTAATTAAAGATTCAAGCCATTTGTGTCAAGTCTGATGCATTTGTTTCTTATAGCATGAGAAGTTCTAATAGCAAATTCTAGAATTTAAAGCATATTGTTTTCTGCCTTATTTTTGTATGCCAAATTCCAAAAGTTGTATGCTTTACACTTACACACCATGACACATAATGTTTTCGGGTGTTCAAAGCTGCGACTAGATGCTGAATTAACTTCTTAAGCATGGACTAATTAAAATATATCCCAACCAATATACAATGTCCATCATCTGTACAAATCAAGTTTGACATTATATTAGCACATTTTTAATTGTCTCTCAAGTTCTGTGTTTCCATTATGTTGGCAGGGTCTGATTGAGCTTCTTATCAAACTTTCTTCTGCTTCAATTGTGGTTTCAGCACTCTTCACGAGCTTAATATACCTTAAACAATTGATAGACCAAGTTTGTTTTTAAATTTTTGGATTTTTTCTTTAAAAAAAGGATTTTACCTTTTCGCAATTCTTATTTTTTTTTTCACAGCCATGGATTTTAAAGAACAGAGGAAATTCCAGCTCCGCAACTATTAACTTTCTTTGAAACCATTTGTATTGGTCAGCGTTGTTTTACATTAGTTGCTGATAACATCAACATTTTAATTGCAGAAAAATTAGAGAGGAGAAAGCAAGAGGATGAACTAAAAAGGTGCAACAACTAGAAGAGAACTTTGAGCATGTGTAGTTAAAAACTTGCTCTGTTTCATATGCCTGCACCTTCACATGAAATTAGAGTATCTGTTGAATGTTCAAAGGTACTTCCAAGGTCTTAATAAGATACTTTATCTGAAATAAGCACATAGTTAAGATCAGTTTCTCATTTGCCTAATTTTGGTATTGCTTTCGGGAGCAATGGAAGAGCAGTATAGCCAGTTCTAAGTGGAAGACAGGTCGAAGATAGAAGATGATGAGGGTGGTCACATTGATAAGAGGATGAGAAAATGGAAAGAACGGAAATAAGGATAAGAGCTCAAAGTCACACTATGAGATGGAAGAAGCCGAAATAAACATGATGGGTGATCATAAAGAAGTAGAAGATGAAGATGGCAATGAAAGTTACAGGGAGCATAAAAATCAGATGGATCGTGATGACGATGAGGAAGAAAATGCTCAGAATCTGCGAGAAGCTGGTCTTGAAGATTATGATGCAGAGGATGAAGCTGTAAGAATTTACTTTTCCTTATGTTTCAGTCTCTAAGAAAGAATATCTTCATTTTAATTATTTCCAATAAATGTTTTGATCGTAAGCTTTCATTTTATTAAAATAACTAAATAGGACTTTAATGGGTTATGCTTTAAAGTCGATCATTATTTGGTGCTGCTAAATTCGTTATTGCACATGCCATAGTTATTCTTCTATCGCTTGTGCCTTGTGTAATATTTGTGTTGTTACGTAGTTAAACAGGCCATGTTGGACAGTTGTTGCTAGTCCCAATATATGATGTATGCTCGTTTGGGAGAACTTCGTACACTCATGATGCTGAAGGCTTTGAACATGTTTAATTTATGTCTTATACAATAAAGTAAGATGATATGTTCTCTCATACTTGGTGCTATATATTAAGCTAAATTATACATTGTCTTGATGCTAGAATTAGAATATTTATAGCTTGAATTTTAGAGTGATATGTAGTATTCTAGGGTGATAATTGGGTTTAAGTTATGGAAAACCTTATCCCTGCTAATACTAAGCTAAAATTGGCTCGTGGCTTTATACTTCTATAATTTATGTTTTTTACTTATAAGAAAATTGATTTAGGGAAGTCCCCATAAATTGATGGATTTACTTTTATGAATTTAAATAGTTAATGAATAGTCAATTGTAGATTATTGGTGAACAAGTGTTAATGTTATAACATTATAATATCTGTATGATCAGACAGAGCAGAAATGTATTTGTATGATAAAGATACTATACTTTCTTTATATTGTTACGTTGTGAAAATATAATGATATATTTATGGACTTCTTTTGCAGATGGAACACCTTACACTATTTTAATCATTGTAGATTAACAAAGAGGTGAGCAGAATGAAACTCTTTAATGCTCAAGAGGCGTTTGAATATTGTTTTATTGATCATAGAAATTATTGTAGGGCATATTTGTACTATAATGTTGTTTGGAAAGAACAAGCTCAATGGATATGTACTATTCCGTTTTTTAATCATTTTCTCTTGAATATTACCGTTAAATAATAAATTATTGTGTTCATAATCAGCTTAACCTTGTGATTTTTTTTATGTCTATATATGAGTGTTTGGTGTGTTGTTGAAAATGAACTAGTAAATTGCTAGTTTAAAATGGATAATTTATTTGTTTTGCTTAATAATTATCATATTATTTTTTGGGGATGATTGTTGTATCTTATTGTAGGGATGAAATTTTTATCAGTATTATATGGAGACGACATACCGTCCTTAGGAATGTGGACGATAGTCGTCCTTAGGAACGGGGATGAAATGTCGTCCCTAAGAATAGGGACGATAGTCGTCCTTATAAACGGGGATGAAATGTCGTCCCTAAGAATAGGGATGAAATGTCGTCCCTAGGAACGAGGACGACAGTCGTCCCTATCAATTGGGACGACAGTCGTCCTTAAGAGCGGGGACGACAATCGTCCCTCTAAATGGGGACGACATCATTCTTTTCATCCCCTATAGAATCAAGGACGGAGGAAACAAGGACGAAAAATGGGGACGAAAAAATTGTCCCTGAAAATATAGGGGACAAAATTTTATGTTTTTGGGGACGAATTTTTCCGTCCCTGAAAGTGTTATTTTTTGTAGTGATTACTCGGTTGGGGTGTTAGAAAATAAAAGGACTAGAATTGATATTTGGCAAGGACTTGATTTATTATTTTGAAGAGGATAAAAGAAAAAATGGCACAAAAGCTTTTCTACTTTTTTATTGATAATTTTGGCACACTACATTTCATAATACATATAGTTCTAATTTACAGAATAAAATTGCCAACAATACAAACCCTACTTTTTCCACACAAATTTGACTTGATTATAATCCATACAAATGTATGAATCAAAGGCTTCCAACAATGCCCTTATTGACTATGCATATAACCCACACAAAAAAATCAACATAGTAGGACCAACATATTAATTGGTGTTTGAATTTCAAACACATCCATATGTGAATTTCATAACCTTTTTTTTATTATTATTTATATAAAATTATGTTTATTACTTTAACATGCCCCCTTAAACTTAATTTTTCGTGACTCCCAGTTAAGCTCTCAAATGACTGAACACGTCATACTTCAGCGGCTTCGTGAAAATATCTGCAATTTGATCTTGCGTCTTCACGTACTTCAGTGTCACCTCCTTTTGCTCAATACCTTCCCGAATAAAATGATACCTCGTATCAATGTGTTTACTCCGGTCATGAAACACTGAATTTTTAGCTAATGCTAGTGCAGATTTATTATCGATAAAAATCTCCGTCGGATCATTTTGAGTCATCTGAAATTCTTCTAGCAATTTTCGGAGCCAAATTGCATGACACACACATGAAGTTGCAGCAACATATTCAGCTTCACAGGTTGACAACGTCACAATTGCCTGCTTCTTCGAACTCCACGTAAATGCAGTATCACCCAGAAAAAATACAAAACCAGTTGTACTTTTTCGGTCCAATCACTATCACAGTATCCAACTAATTTGAAATCGTCAGTTTTTGAATAAAGTAATCCCAAATTAGTTGTACCTTTCATGTAACGGAGAATTCTTTTTGCTGCATTCCAATGTGACACCGTTGGGGCTTCCATGTATCGACTTACTAAGCCGACTGCATAAAGAAAATCCGGTCTCGTGCACGTCAAATATCTGAGACTTCCGACCAAGCTACGGAATAATATCGGGTTGACTCTGTCTCCACCTTCATCTTTTTTCAACTTAATTCCACATTCGACTGGCGTGCTGACAGAATTACAATTTTCCATCTTGAACTTGTTCAAGATCTCTTTCGCAAAACCACTTTGAGAAATAAAAATTCCGTCGACATTCTGCTTCACTTCAACGCCAAGATAATATGACATTAGACCAATGTCAGTCATCTCGAACTCACGAGCCATGGTCTTTTTAAACTCTTCAAACATCTTAGGATTGTTCCCTGTAAAAATGAGATCATCCACATACAAACAAACAAGTAACATATCTTCATTTTTCACCTTTGCATACAGGGCATATTCATGTGGGCATTTGACAAAATCATTTTCTTGAAAATATTTATCAATGCGACTGTTCCAGGCTCGTGGTGCTTGCTTAAGACCATAAAGTGCCTTTTTCAATTTTAGCACTTTATTTTCTTGACCTTTCACAACATACCCAGGTGGTTGCTGGATATAAATTTCCTCTTCCAGATATCTGTTGAGAAATGCGGATTTCACGTCCATTTGATGGATTCTCCACCCGTGTTGAGCAGCTACAGAAATTACCAGTCTGATACTCTCCATTTGAAAGGATAAAACTGTAGCCGTTTTCTTTTTCACCGGTCCAATCCCAAACTGCTTCTTCATCAATGGTGACATCTCTACTGATGATAATTTTCTGAGTCTGCGGATCGAACATTTTGTACCTTTTGGAATGTTCAAAATAGCCCACAAACAAATATTTCTTGCTTTTATCATCTAGCTTCTTGCGTTCTTCATCCGGTATATGGACATGAGCAACACTGCCAAAAACACGCAAATGAGAAATATTGGGTTTTATTCTGCTCCATGCTTCTTGTGGAGTTTGATCCCAAACACTGATAGTTGGCGATCTGTTCAACAGGTAGACAGCACAGTCTACTGCTTCGGACCATAACTCCTTTGGTAAATTTTTGCTTTTTAACATGCTCCTCACCATGTTGAGCACAGTTCTGTTCTTTCTTTCTACTACGCCATTTTGTTGAGGTGATCTCGAGACTGAAAGGAAATGACGGATTCCATGATCTTCACAAAATTGCTTGAAAGAGATGGACATGTATTCACCGCCTCTATCTGATCTGAGTGCCTTAATAAAATGACCACTTTCTTTCTCCACTTGGACTTTGAATTTTTTAAATGTCTCAAATACTTCTGTTTTTTCCTTCAAAAAGTACACCCAAGTTTTTCTGCTATAATCATCAATGAAAAGTAGAAAATATTTATTTTTTCCCAGGGACTGTGGAGTGATCGGTCCACACACGTCTGTGTGAACTAGCTCAAGTGGCGCCTTTGCTCTTGACATGGACTCCTTTGGAAAACTGGTTCTGAATTGTTTTCCAACAAGACATCCTTGACACAGTTGATGAGGCTGGTCAATATGAGGCAATCCTTTTACCATCTGCTTCTGTCCCAACTGCTTCAGTCCTCCAAAATTGAGATGTCCGTACCGTAAATGCCAAAGCCAGGGGGGACTTTGCACACAAGCTTTCAAACATTTGGCCACGTCTGTCTGAATGTTAATTGTGAACATTCTGTTTCTCGCCATGGGTACTCGTGCAATCAGCTCCTTTTTCTCATTCAATAGGAGTAGTTTCCGGTTAACCATGTGAACTTCATAATTTTTCTCCAGTAATTGTCCCAAACTCAAAATATTTCTTTTCATGTTGGGAACATAATAAACATTATCAATAAACTGGTGAGCGCCATTTTTGAGCCGAATAAGAATTGTTCCTTTGCCTATAATAGGAACCTTGGAGGAATCTCCAAATACAACATTACCGCGAACGAATTCATAGAGCTCCACGAACATATCTTCTCTTCGTTTCTCAAATCGCTCCTCTCGTGCTTGTAGTGACCCTACAACTTCATCAACGGACATTTCGCTGATGTCCCTGGACTCCTCCATAGCCACCACTACATAATCAAACTTTGGTAGTAGTGATCGCATATTTTTTTCAACAATTCTGGACTCTTCAACTTTTTCTCCATACTGCCGCATCTGATTTACGACAGATTTTACTCGGGATGAGTAATCACTAATGGTCTCCGTCTCTTTCATCCTCATCATCTCAAATTCTCCTCTCAGCATCTGCAAACGAACTTTTTTAACTTTTTCCTCCCCTTGAAGAGAAACTCGTAGGATTTCTCACGCTTGTTTGGCGGTCGTAGCTTCGGCTACTTTCTCGAACATTAATTTATCCAAACCTTGATGGATGAGAGTAAGCGCCTTTTGATCGCTTTTGCGATTTTTCTGCAGAGTATCTTTTTCTGCCTGTGTCAACGCTGCCTCGTTGCCTGGGACTACGTAGCCTTTCTCAACAATATCCTAGACATCTTGACATCCGAGTAATGCCTTCATTCGAATACACCAATTTGAATAATTGGTTTTGGTGAGCTGAGGGTATTGATAAGGAAGTTTGAGACCATCTGATATTTTTTATAGGGTCTGTTTGGCGGAAGACTGACTCTCGTAATATGGCTCTGATACCATTTTGTTAGAAAATATGGCTCTGATACCATTTCTACTTTTTTATTGATAATTTTGGCACACTACATTTCATAATACATATAGTTCTAATTTACAGAATAAAATTGCCAACAATACAAAACCTACTTTTTCCACACAAATTTGACTTCATTATAATCCATACAAATGTATGAATCAAAGGCTTCCAACAATGCCCTTATTGACTATGCATATAACCCACACAAAAAAATTAACATAGTAGGACCAACATATTAATTGGTGTTTGAATTTCAAACACATCCATATGTGAATTTCATAACCTTTTTTTTTTATTATTATTTATATAAAATTATGTTTATTACTTTAACAGGGGGAAGGGTGATTTTACACACGTGTTAGCAAATAAATATTTTTTTTTAAATCAAACTTGTTCATTTTTTTTATATATGCGTGTTATAATTTGAGTAGTCAAGAACCAACTTTTAAGTATTAATGTACAATTTCCCAAAATTAAGCTAGATTTTGTTTAAGATTGCTAACATGTAAAAAAATTTGGATTTAGCGAGGGTCGAATAGAACAGATTAAAAAAATAAAAAATTTTGATTTGAGAGGGCCTATAGGCCAAAAAAAATTTAATAATTTGGATTTAAGGAGTGACTAACAGGCCAAAAAAAATTAGAAAATTAGATTTAAAGATGCATAACATGCCAAAAAAATTAGAAATTTAGATTTAGGAGTACGTAATAGGTCCAAAATATTAAAATTTTGAATTTTAGACAATCATAACACTTAATGGGCCATCTTGGGGGGCTAATTCAAGACCCCAATAAAACAAATTGAGATAAGGTGGCCGAAACTACCCGGAAACAAAGTGGTTCCGGTGGCCGGAGGGGCCCGGGCCCCAGGCTCCTCCTGTCTATGCCCCCTGGATGCACCAATATCATGGAGGATCGTTTTGAGCTTTTGTAACACGTTAATTAGTTGAAAATTTTTAGTGCCAGAAACATAAGCAAACATACTTTAAATATTTTGCCGAATTAAAAAATATTAATGTTTAATTCTATTATTAAATCACAAAAAAATATGAAATCTTTTGTTTTAAAACCAACAAAGATACAATTGGTACAGAATAAGGCATAAAATATCCGTATTTTATAATGAAGGGTGATTTTACACGTGTGTTAGCAAACAATATTTTTTTTTTAAATCAAACTTGTTCATTTTTTTTTATATATGCGTGTTATAATTTGAGTAGTCAAGAACCAACTTTTAAGTATTAATGTACAATTTCCCAAAATTAAACTAGATTTTGTTTAAGATTCCTAACATGTAAAAAAATGTGGATTTAGCGAGGGCCGAATAGAACAGATTAAAAAAATATAAAGTTTTGATTTGAGAGGGCCTATAGGCCAAAAAAAATTAATAATTTGGGTTTAAGGAGTGACTAACAGGCAAAAAAAAATTAGAAAATTAGATTTAAAGATGCATAACAGGCCAAAAAAAATTAGAAATTTAGATTTAGGAGTACCTAATAGGTTCAAAATATTAAAATTTTGAATTTTAGACAATCATAATACTTAATGGGCCATCTTGGGGGGCTAATTCAAGACCCCGATAAAAAAAAAATTGAGATAAGGTGGCCGAAACTACCCGAAAACAAAGTGGTTCCGCTGGCCGGAGGGGCCCGGGCCCCAAGCTCCTCCTGTCTATGCCCCTCGATGCACCAATATCATCGAGGATCGTTTTGAGCTTTTGTAACACGTTAATTAGTTGAAATTTTTTAGTGCCACAAACATAAGCAAACATACTTTAAATATTTTGCCGAATTAAAAAATATTAATGTCTAATTCTATTATTAAATCACAAAAAAAAATATGAAATCTTTTGTTTTAAAACCAACAAAGATACAATTGGTACAGAATAAGACACAAAATATCCGTATTTTATATTGTGTCTGAAATGGGTAAATCACACCCATGGGGACTGAAATTTACTCATTTTCACATTATGGCCACTGAACTTCATTTCTTCCCGGTATGGCTACTTAACTTTACACTTTTTAACACTGGTGGCCACTCAATTTTAACTAACTTCTCAAAATGACATGTTAACGATCATTAACGACCTCAAAATGAAAATATTCAAGAATTAAAGTTGTTCAGAACGACATTTACCATGAAACTACTTTTTATTTTCGAAAATCACAATTTTTGAAGCTTTCTCTCTCTAAAAATTCATTTTCTCTCTCCTAACCAAACAACACCAAAATGACCTCAAAACGAAAATTTTCAAGAATTAAAGTTCTTTAGAATATCATTAACGCTTGTATTTTTTAATTTTAGCCGACAATGGTCGTTTTGAGGAGTTAAGTGTCCACTGGTATTAAAAAGTGTAAAGTTCAGTGGCTATACCGGAAAGAAATGAAGGTGAGTGACCATAATGTGAAAATGGATAAAGCTCAGTGGCCATGGGTGTAATTTACCGTGTCTGAAATTGACCAAACTTGCCACCAATAGGGGTAAAATTGCTCTTTCCTGCCCACATTAGGGGTAACGTTGCACAATTTTAGACGCTAGGGATAAATTGCTCCCGACTGTAAATGTTAGGGGTATTTTTGCACCTTACCCTAAAACAAATCAAAGATATGAAGAAATGAGAAAGAATGAAAATCATGAACTGGGTTTGGAGACCTAATTGATTGAAAGACTATAGTTTAAGGTCGAATAAACTTTATGCCATACATATTTATGCCAAAGTTATAGGAAAACAAATTTCAATTTCATGTTTTATAGTTGAAGAAGCATATATCTATGCCTTTTCCTTACAATTTTTCCCTTTTAGAGCTACTATTTTGCTTTTCATCTGCAAGGACTTTCCAAACAATAATTTAGAAAGACTTGGGATTATCAATTGCATATAACATTGGCAGTATTTTCCAACTTAAGTCAATCAAATTGGACCTCCAAATTACCTAATTCATCATTGCTCACCCACACAAAATCTATAAATAATTTAAAGCCTTCAAAACAAGAATCAATTTCATTTAAGTACAACTTGTTGAAATTTTATTGGAGCTTCAGTTCTTTTGTTTGATAAGCCTTCAAAACAAGAATCAATTTCATTTGCCAAATTTGCTCCCATTCCTTTAAATGAGTTTTCTTCTTGCAATTTCTTTACCCATTCCAATTCAAGCCTTTTGAAGGAACAAACAAACTGTAGTTCTCAGCTCATTCCCTGCTAAATGCTTCTAATTATTTAAACTGTAGTTGGATCTTTCTAATTGTTTATCTTAACTAATTTCTCAGGAATTTTCATTTCCACACAGACTCTTTTGCATTTCATAAAGTGATTTGAAACGATTAACTAAGTACATATACTTTAAACACGTTTTAACTAAGTACATCTACTACTTAATGCTTGATGAAAGTAGGCAACAACAACAAGCTTCATAGTTTTCATTGTTTCATTAAGAAGGTCCTCTAAGATGGCACCATTACTTTTTCCAGTACTGCACGGCTGAAGGCCACATAACTTTCAATTTGGTTCCAAAAGTTCACCAAACCCTTGGTTATTCTGGTAAATCATTATATTAAACATCACTCGAACTAAGAATGGAAAATCTTAAGGAACTTATCAACTATATTGTCAATAACTACACAGCAAAGAACATCACTCGAATTACAACACACAAACTTTTAACTTCAAAAAGCTTATCAACACAAAATTATGTAATTAAGTAATTAAGAGAGTGTCCATTATACATTGTTAAAATCAATACAAAAAGATTGAACATGTTTACTATTCAATATTCAACACAAAAAGCTTATCAACATAAAATTAAGGTTAGAGATAATTCATATTTAGTGGTTATCAGCACAAAGATCTTATCAACAACACAAAGTGCTAAGCTAGTTGGGTATAATTATACCCAACTAGCTTATCAACACAAAATTATGTAATTAAGAGAGTGTCCATAGAATTGGGAACAACACAACAGGTGGAAACTTAATTTTGGATAATTATTAAAAAAGAGGACAAAAATATAGAAGCAGAATCACAAGTCTTTTCCAGAAAATCAAAATCATTTGAGCTAGATACCCATACAAATGGTTTCTAATAATAAGTTATTCATCATTTGATATAGAACTGAAATAGAAGGCTGAACCAATTTATTTATAGTTCAAAAGTTCTAGATAGATAAATTTTGAAGACAAAAACAATAAATAACCAAACAATAACAACATGATATGAGAAAAATCCAGATAACCCCTAATATAGTGATTCATGGAGACGTATTTGGTGGCCATGGAAGCCCAACCAAATATCCAAATAACTTTGCACCGGAGGAAACGGTGGCAGGAGGCTGAATTGGGTCAAATCCTAAAAAATTTGCATTGGAATTGGAAGAACTACCTCCAAAATCTCCCCCAATAGCCCCAATTGCAGAAGGGTTCGGATTAGGCGGAGTTGTAATTGAAAGATCAAAATAAGGATTACCTTCAGTTGAAGAAAGTCCAAGACAAAGACCAAGAGCTCCCACATCACCTCCAATCTGATATCCCTGTGGCGGAAGAGGTGGAGGAGCACCAGAACCAGAACCACTTCCTCCAGCAACATTATCACTTTTCCTCACCATATCCAAAAACCACTGATCCCGCATCATAGAACCAATAGGATTAGCCCTAAATACACCAGCTTCTTGTTGAACCCTCTCTTCAAACCTAGGACGCGGAAGCCGGGGCGGCCCTGGAGCCACCTCAGCCCCTGGCTGCACCACCGGAACAAGAGGATGAGTTTGTTCAATGTAACCAATCCTCTTCTTAATATCATCCCTTCTTTCCCCAATTAACAAAGCTAAATACCGTTTTTCAGTCGGTTCCAAACAATTATAATCAAAATCATGGACTTTCAGCTTATTCATGAGTAAAGACAATTCACCTTCTCTCTTCTTCTTGGATTCCTTCATTTTCTGCTGCTCAATTTTTGAAATCCTCTCCCTCAGGTAGCTGTCTAGGTTCATCATTTTTTTGAACCTCTTCAATTCAGGGATGCTTTGGAACTCGGCCATCATCTCCACCACCTCCGACCGGGACGGCCAAATCATCGGCTCAGCCTCATCTGGGCTGTAAATAATCACAAATGCGTTAATACCACAAAGTGTGGTTAGCTCCTGCACTTTCTTGCACAGCCCAGTTCTTCTCTTCTTCAGACTAGCTTTTCTTGCTGTGTCATTAGCTATCCACGCTATCTTCACCTTCTCTCTGGTCATGCTTGCTATGTTCTCCCTTATTCTCATTAATTTTTTCTGTGTAGTAAAACCTAGCTTTGGTTGCTGTTGTTTATATAATAGAATGAAGAAGGTAGGAGTATAATAAAATAATATTTTTTTAGGGCAAAGTTGGGAAATGTTCATAGCTAAGTTGGGATTGCCATTTCTAACCAAAATGTAATTATCAAGATTCTGACATATTAGCCTCTTTTTGGCATGTAGTTTATATCTTTGCTGGATTATATCTTTGCTGGATTACATTTTTGGTTGATTAACTTTTTTTTTTGTATTTTTTATTTTTTTACATTTTCTGTAGTCAAACAATGTTATCATTTGTAATTGTTAATTGGGTAATTGAGTTAGTTGTGTTTTTACTAGGGTTGTTAATGAACCGAACTGCTCATTTGGTGTTAGGTTCTATTGTACTCGGCCCGATTTTTAAATGAGCCGAGCTTGAGTACGGAGAAACTCGGTTAGAAAGCTCGCATGTAGACTCAGTTATAAGGTGGTCTATTTGGTTCGATGATTTTTTTAACAATAATATTTTTATCAAGAGGAATATAACCAGCCTATAGTTAACCATTTGTTTGAAAGATCAAAGTTTCAATTAATAAAAAAAATAAAAAGATTGGGGACTTAAAGATAAATCTGACCCATTAATTACATGTATATAACCAGCCTATAGTTAACCATTTGTTTGATGTTGAAATTCCGTTAATAATCAATTTGGAACAATTAACATTAAAGCACCTACCATGGTCCTAATCCAAAGATTAAATATTAAAACTAACATCTACGGATAAGGTATCAAAATAGGCTTAAGGTTTTTGAGGAACTATCAATTTAGTCTTTAGGTACAAAATAACACAAATAGAGATTTAACGTTTAAAAAAGAGTACCAATTTAGGCCTTGATAACGAAATGTGACAAATTCATATTACTCTGTTAAGATCTTTCAGTTGTACATGAAGAGAGAAACCAAAACTTAACCGATTAATATAAATGACGTGTCATTTATCGTTATCGAGCCTAAATTGGAACTCTTTTTTAGACGTTAAGCTAGCATTAGTGTTATTTTGTATGTGGAGCCTAAATTGATACTTCTCAAAAAATCTTAGGCCTATTCTGATACCTTATCTAAGGTTTTTATTTGATGATGTTGCCTCTTTATACAACACAAACACAGAAAGTAGATAACCCTAACTAATTACATATTAATTAATGGTGCAGTATATATTGTGAACATGTATTCTCTAGACAAATTGGTGCAAATTAACTCAGGATGCTACTTGAGCTTAAACACGTGAGCACTAAAGTGCAAAGCTTCAAATCTAAAACGGTATAACCTCCAACAAATTCCTATTAAAAAAGCATGACAATATAGACTAATTCAATGGTCTAACAAATAAGAATGAAATATAACATGAATATTACATATAGATTCTAATTCAAGCATCAGATAACACATAAATTAACCATGTCAATGAATTCTTGTACTTCATGTACCAATTGTAAATTTGAAGAATAAATAAATAAATAAAATAAAATAATTTATTAAAATAAAATATATGTACTTACTCGGCATATGACCACACTTCTTCACAGTTGTTGAGGATGTAAAGATGTGCCTTGTGTTTCCAATCATCAGTTAGCAATTTGAAATCATCTTTACCTAATGGTCGTCCAGCTTTCCTAAATATTGCCAACTCAATACTATCTGCATTTTGATCGATCCCATTAAAATTCCTAGGATTCTGATTGAAGATCGTGTCAATTCATACCAAATATCTTGAACATAAAGTCAAACATTCATAGGCAATATATACTTTTGCTATTGATCCCTCAGGTTTTGCCTTATTCCGAACGTTTAGTTTTTTCGTATGCAAGTCTCTCTCAGAAAATACATCCATCGATATGGGACAGTACCCTCAATTTTTTTTGCCTTAGATGCTAAGTGGACAACTAAATGCATCATGACATCGAAAAATGAAGGTGGAATTTTTTTCTCCAATTTACATAAAACTAATGGAATCTGCTTCTGAAGATGATCCAATTCAGACATTTCCAAGCTCTTACTGCATAAATCACGGAAGAATGCACTCAACTCAATAAGTGGCTCAACGACATCTTTCAGTAGGAACCCTCTAATGACTATATGAAGAAGCTTTTGTAGGAACACATGACAGTCATGACTTTTCATGATAGAAATTTTACGTTCCCTGATATTAATACACCTAGATATTTTTGATAGATATCCATCTGGTGTCTTCAAGTCAGCCAACATCTTACATAAAGCCACTTTGTCATTTTTAGAAAGCACATAATGATCAATTGGGACACGTACTTTATCTCCAATCACGGTCAGGTGAAGTTCATGTCTGATACCCATGCTAACCAAGTCCTTTCGACTATTTAGTGTATCTTTAGTTTTCCCTTTGATCTTCATCAGAGTCCCCAACACATTATCACTCACATTCTTCTCCATATGCATGGCATCTAAATTATGACGAATAAGAAGTGTCTTCCAATAAGGCAACTAAATTGAGTGAAATTATCGAATTCCTTTAACACATCATCACCTGATAAAGGTGTTGGCCTCTTCCTCATCTCTGTTAAACCATTAAACGACCTTCTAGCTTTACGTCATTTATGATTAAGAGGCAAAAATCTCATATGATCCATATAACATAACTTCTTTGAAGCACGAAGGTATTCAACACTAGTATGCTTATGGCAAATAGGGCAAGCCTTATAACCTTTCGTTGACCACCGCGATAAGTCAGCATATGCCGGAAAGTCATTGATACTCCAAATGATTGATGCATGTAATCTAAAATTTTGTTTACTGTAAGAATCATATGTGTCCATGCCATCAACCCATAACTCTTTCAATTTAGAAATTAGAGGTTGCAAAAATATGTCTATACCCATTCTTGGACTATGCTCACCAGGTATAATCATCAACACTATCAAGTTTGACTGTTTCATGCACAACCAAGGATGCAAGTTATAAGGTATTAGAATCATAGGCCAAATGCTATGTTGAAAGCTCATGTTTCCAAAAGGTTGAAAACCATCAGATGCCAAACCCATTCTAACATTATGAGACTTGAAAAAATTTCATGTTGATCATCGAATGATTTCCTTGCAGGACTGTCAGCAGGGTGCCTCATAATTCCATCATCAACCCTCTTTTCCTTATGCCACCGTATGTTTGATGGCATCTCTGTACATATAAACAAGGGTAAATAATTTATTAGTCCCCGCCTTTTTACGTAACACACTGTTTAGTCCCTCTATTTTGAAATACACATTATAAGGTCCCTAATTTTTATCAATATTAATCTTTTGGTCCTTTCTGTCTATTTTCTTAGATTTTTGACCAAACTTACCTTAGCTTTCAAGACAGCTATAGTAGAATACAAAATGACCATGTGACTCTGTTATTTTCCATCTATATGTTTATGAAAAATATGACGGTTAAAAGTTAAAAAAAAAAATTGACAAAAGGACCAAAGGGTTAAGAGTGATAAAAGATAGGGACCTTATAATGTGTTTTGCAAACGGCCCCAATATCAAGTGCACATATTTTGACATACATCGTATTTTTCATAATGAAGACCCAAACAACGGATATATTTCTTTGCACTACTATATGACTGGGGCATAGTACGCTTCCCATTCGGTATTATCTCTCTCAATAAACTTAGTAAATCATCAAAAGATTTATTTGTCCATCTGTGGACACTCTTCAGGTGAAGTAACTTGACAATAGTAGCCAATTTCGAGAGTTCACATCCTGAATGCAATTTCTCCTTAGCTTCATTTAGTAATCGATAAAACTCACCAACATCCCATTAGGTTCGCCTAATATACTATTACTTTCATAATCATTATCAACTAAATTATCATGATCAACACCATATACATCATTGACTAATCCAACCATATCATCATCAGAATCATTATCATAATTATTGCAATTCAGATCTTCATTGATACCATGTTCTTCATTTGGAGACTCCCCATGAAGATACCAAACTGTATATGTGGTCATAATTCCAAATTTCAACAAGTGAAATCTAATCGTAGATTCATCATTATAAACAACATTTCTACATTTTTTGCAAGAACATTGAATTACGCCGGTCAACAATTTAAATCTATACGCATACTTCAAAAAAGTTTCAACTCCTTCAATGTAACTACGATCTTTTCTATTGGCAAGAGCCATCCAACTCTTATCAATATCCATATCTCTATGAACCAATCTGAAATTAAATCACATATTAACATTATGTATAATTGATTTAACATACAATAATGAGGATTAAGTGTCAATATGATATTAGAACTAAGCACCAGAAAACCAAACATTGAGAGCAAAAAGAGTTACTCATTCCATCCATGTCTCAAATTGCATTTTTTACAGTTTGAAAAAAACGTTTCTCTATAATTTATGTCAACCAGGTTTATATTTAAAGTTGACCTATCAAGAGCTTCATGTGAATTTATCTTTGCATTTCATGGCTCATTTTACATTTAGTTAGCTAACTAGAAATACCATTATATAAGACAGAGCCTACTTGCCTAGCGAAAATAGTCAAGACTTTATACATACAACTACTTTATTTGCAATCTCTTAGTTTTTTTTTTATCTAAACATCAAACCAATCATAAATACAAACCTCACCCACTACTATTAGGATGCATACTAAGATAAGATCTTGGTTATTGAGACATGTATAAACTTAGTTCACAGTTTCCATAATTTTAAACTCGAAGTATTATTTATATGTCTCAGTCAGGTATTTATATAGCTCATAATCAAACTTGAGCTTTTTCAAGACAATATTTTCCCTATATATACAAATGTAAGAATTGTTCTTGTGATCAAATTCATCTCTGAACAGTCAAAAATCACTTTGAAATCAGATATACTCATCCTTTTTTCTCGAGGAATATTCCACTTCTCAAGCTTGATGCCCATTCAATCTTGTGTTTTCATCAAAATATGCCACAAAAATTCTAATATTGCTTAATCAAAGACCAACAGAGGAATTTTTTTTATTCCAATTCCCAATTCCCATTTCATAATTTAGTTTTGTATAGCTAACTAAACAAATATACCCATTAGGATATCTGAAAATTGAACCCAAACAGTCTCCAATTTTCGCCCTAGGTCTAAGTAAAAAAGGCAGAATTGCCAAGTGCTTCCTTAGGCGATAAACTCATCCAGTAATTAGGGGTTAATCCTCTAAGCTTCAATTAAAACATAAATTGGCTTTTAGATTCCTGGTCCTTCTTAACTTGCTAGGAAGAAGAAGATGTTGATGAAGAAATAATAGAAAGAAGAAGAAAGTAGATTGTTTGAAGAGAGTAAAAATGAAATAATAATAGAATTCCATCTCATACCAGTTTTAATTCGAAATATGTTAAAAAAGTAATTAATTTAAAGGATAATGTATCAAAATAGGCCTAAGGTTTTTGTGGAAGTACCAATTTACTCAACGTTCAAAATAGCACCAATATAGGCTTAACTTTTACAACATAATATCAATTTAGGCTTAACGTTTACAATATAGCATCAATTTAGATCTCACGTACAAAACACCACCAATATAGGCTTAACGTTTACAAAATAATACGAATTTAAGCTTAACATTTATAAAATATATCCAATTTAAGCTAAATATCACAATTAAATTAACCATATTATATTCTTTTCCTATTAACTTTATACATTATCTTTTTATTTAGTTCTATTTTCTTATTTATCATAATACAGATAATTCATGTTTTTCGGTTTGCAAGGTTACCCAACACACAAAAAAAAAAATTAACTTCAAAAAGCTTATCAACACAAAATTATGTAATTAAGAGAGTATCTAATTTGTTTTATAACCTTCAAAAGTTATAGTTCTATAAATATATGGTATAGATAGATAAAATAATTCAGTACTATCATATGTTGGGATTTTTTGAGAAAAATATAGAAGAAAATAAGAAAATGGTGCTAACAATTTTATTCAATTTATCAATGTTCTGCACAAATAAACAGATTTATGCCTTTTATAGGCTTATAATGCAACAATAAAGGAGATTTTAAAGTAAACAATAAAATCTCCACTAATTATCTCACTAACAAATAAAGACTCATTAAAACTAACTTAGTCAAATAACAAACTTTGAATCAGAAAAATCATAATCTCAACATTGCCTCCTGATTCAAAGTTTTTTTTTCTTTCTCATATGATGTACTTCCTATCATCATCCTAAGTTTTTTTTTTCATATGATGTACTTCCCACAATCATCTTGTAATCGGAGCACTTCTCTCCGTGGCTTCTCGGTGCACTTCTCACCGCCTTCAATTATTGGAGCACTTCTTCCCACAAATGGCTTCTCTGTGCATGCACTTCTCACCGACCTTCAATTATTCATTGAAGCACTTCTCTCCAACATTAAAAATACTAATTCTTCATCAACAATACGTGTCAAATTGACATTTTCTTCTATAACCTTTTTTGTATTTGAAACGCTGAGCCTTCTCCTTGTGCCAACATTCTTTTTCTTTTTTATCATGCTTCTGACCATACTGAGTAATTTTCAATTTTCAAGAAAAATCCTTCAACCAAGATCCCTTAAAGATCATTGAGGCTCTGATATTGGGATTTTTTGAGAAAAATAGAGAAGAAAATCAGAAAAACTTTGAATCAGAAAAATAACTTAGTCAAATAACAAACTTTGAATCAGAAAAATCATAATCTCAACATCATAATCTTAATTTGAGTTACATTATCATGACTTGTGTTGTCATATGAAACTCCAACAAATTATTGAAAACAAAAACTCTAACAATATGATTTTGAAGACAAAAATAGAAAATAACCAAATAAGAACAGCATGAGAAAAATTTAGATAACCCCTAATCATAATATAGTGATTCATGGAGAGGTACTTGGTAGCCATGGAAGTTCCACCACCTCACTTCCAGAAACCAAAAATCCAAATAACCCTTCTTCAGTTGCACTTGAAGGCTGTTTTGGTTCAAATCCTAATAGATTTGCATTGGAAGAACTACCTCCAAAATCTCCTGGGGTAACCCCAATTCCAAAAGGGTTCGGATTAGGCGGAGTTGTAATTGAAAGATCAAAATAAGGATTACCTTCAGTTGCAGAAAGTCCAAGACCAAGACCAAGAGCTCCCACATCACCTCCAAGCTGATATCCCTGAGGCGGCAGAGGTGGAGGAGGAGTAGGAGGAGCACCAGAACCAGAACCACTTCCTCCAGCAACATTATCACTCTTACTCACCATATCCGAAAACCACTGGTCCCACATCATGGAATCAGTAGGGTTAGCCCTAAATACACCAGCTTCTTGTTGAACCCTCTCTTCAAACCTGGGAAGAAGGGGATGAGTTTGTTCAATGTAACCAATTCTCTTCTTAATGTCCTCCCTTCTTTCCCCAATTAACGAAGTTAAGTGCCGTTTTTCAGTTGGTTCCAAACAATTGTAATCAAATTCATGGACTTTCAGCTTATTCATGAGTAAAGACAATTCACCTTCTCTATTCTTCTTGGCATCCTTGTTTTTAAGCTCCTGAATTTTTACCATTCTCTCCCTCAGGTAGCTATCTTGGTTCATCATTTTTTTGAACCTCTTCAATTCAGGGATGCTTTGGAACTCGGCCATCATCTCCTGCACCACCGACGGGGACGGCCAAATGATCGGCTCAGCTTCATCTGGGCTGTAAATAATCACAAATGCTTTAATACCACAAAGAGTGGTTAGCTCCATAACTTTCTTACACAGCCCTATTCTTCTCTTCTTCAAACTAGCTTTTCTTGCTGTGTCATCAGCTATCCACCCTATCTTCACCTTCTTTCTGGCCATTCTTGCTTTGTTCTCCCTTGTTCTAATTATTTCACTTTCTTCTGTGCAGTAAAACCAAGCTTTGGTTGCTGTTGTTTATATAATAAAATGAAGAAGATAGGAATATAATAAAATAATACTCTTACAGGGAAAAGTTGGGAAATGTTGATATCTAAGTTGGGATTGACATTTTTGTTAGAAATTTAATTGTCAATAAACAATTGTTTTTGGTATGTGGTTGGTATATTTGCTGGATTACATTTTTATTTGATTTACTTTTTTTTTCTATTTGCTGGATTACATTTTTATTTGATTTATTTTTGTGTTTTACTAGGGTTGTTAATGAGCCGAACCGCTCATTCGGTGTTCGGCTCTATTGTATTCTCCTCGATTTATAAATAAGTTGAGGTTGAGCACCGTGAAACTCTGTTAAAAAATTTGTGTGCAGGCTAAGATTGTGATCACACTCGTAAGCAAGGTTGGTTCAATAATTTTTTTATAAGGAGAATATAGAACAACCTAAAACAAACATCCGGACCTTATAATTATTTACCCTAAAACAAATATAACTGAAAAAAATTAATATTTATATTTATATTTATAATAAAATAACTTAAATATATCCCAACGAAAAAAATTATATAACGAGAAAAAATATGTATGGATCCATTCAAATTCCATTAAATTAACTTCAATAAATAGTATTAAAACCAATATAACTGAAAAAAATTATAACATATTAATTTTTTGTTATAATAATTAACACAATATTTAAACCTCCAAACTATTATATAAACCAAATAAAATTTAAAAAATAAATACATGCTTATTTCAAATTCATGGATTTATTAAAGATTTTAGAAAGGACGAGAAAAATAATTTTGAGGAGAGCTAAAATTTGATTTAAAAAACATCGCCACAAAGTGTAGTAAATATTTTAAAATTGCAAGATTATAGAGAAAAAAAAATATTATACAAGAACGGAAATGAAGGACTTTTGCAAATATGTCAACAGGAACAATAGTTGATTTACAACAACTTCTAAGCGCTATTATCAAGCAATTATAAATGTATGTTTGTTAAGTTATTTACAATTTATAAATTTAATTTATTTTAAAACAAAATATTAATATCACTATAGGTAAATGATATAAAATTTTAAAAATATTAAAACGTTAATTTTTTGTAAAAAAACTTATCCACTCGCACAACGCGCGGACACAATACTAGTTATATGAAGGAATAAAGAAAAAAAATAATTAAAATTTAAGAACAAATAACATTTTTTCAAGTAAATTAATTTCAATGCGTATGTAGTTCAAAAATTCATTAAAACTATTTAGATTAAATTTGACAATAAAAGATAAAAAAAATTATTTATATAACTAGGTGCAATTCTGAACTTTCATTTACAAAAACAAATGGAATGACTAAAGAATTGATTAAAATAAAACTTAAGGACCTTATAATAATATGATGAACTTACTAGTGTGTTAAGTAAAAACATACGGACTTTAATTATTTACCCATATAATTATAACATTTTTCGTTATGCACACATATTATATGCATACCAATTTTAATGTTTCACCTCTTTTATGGAAATAAACATAAATATTTATAATTATGTACATGTACCATACAAATATGATTACTATAAACTCTAAATTTTGTACTATAATATTAGTGGAAAGATGGACATGTTTATCAATTTTATAAAATCAATTAATTAATGATGTTGTCACTAACAGTAGATTACTTAAAAGATCATAAATAAAATTAAAATGTTGTCGTTATATTTACACGTATCATACACATAATGATTTCACCACCTTTAAGGAAACAAATATTACATCTATCGCTTTGTCCACGTATCGACGCGAATATAAATTTTTATTTATTTTTAAGAAGATTTGTAAACTAAAATTTATGCTTTATATGATATGAAGTGTTATATTAGTGAAATGGTATCGGTTTATCAAAATTGCAAGTAATGTGAGTAAACCTATGCAGAGTCTTCTTACTTTGATTAAGGTTCATTTGATACCTGAGACAAGAAAAAAAAAAAGTGAGATCAAAGCAGGAGCCGAAAAACATCGACACATAGCTAATGCTTGTAAATTTGGATTCACTTGTACTTAAATGGTTTTTCCTCGAGTTAGAACTAATGAATGGAAAAATGATCTTTGAGATATAACTAAAACCATGAAGTAAAATGAAATCCATAGGATCCCAGCACCCTATCATGTCTTTAATCATTGTTCTTTAGTGATTATCAACCTTAGTTGGATTTAATTAATTAGAAGTAGTTTTAATATTGCTCTCTTCAAACCAACCATCACTATCACTCAATAGCTTTGTGGAATATTAATGGGATCGATACTCAGATTTGAAGTCCACATTATTACTTTAGCGATCAGTGCATTTACTAGTGTGTTATAAATAGAGCATCAAGTTTTTGATACCATTGCCAGAGAAATTATCAAATTAGGGATATTTTTTATTTTTTAGATTGATATATAATTTATATAATAGATGAAGAAGATAGGACTATAATAAAATAATATTTTTTAGGGAAAAATTGGGAGATGTTCATAACTAAGTTGGATTGGAATTTTGGTTATAAATTTTAATTGTCAAGATGATGACATATTGGCCTCTTTATGGTATGTAGTTTTTATCTTTGTTGGATTACGTTTTTATTTGATTTACTTTTGTATTTACATCTTCTATAGTCAAACAATGTTATCATTTGCAAATGTTAATTGGGTAATTGATTTAGTTGTATTTTTACTATTGGTGTTAATGAACTGAACCGCTTATTCGGTGTTCGCTTTTTTTTTTGTATTTGGCTCAATTTATAAATGACTCGAGTTTGAGCACGGTAAAACTCGGCTAGATAACTCATGTGCAGGCTCGGTTATAAGGTTATAAACACGCTAATGGGCAAGGTTGGTTCAGTTATTTTTTTAATAATAAATTTTTTATAAAGGGGAATATAAAACTAACATATTTTTTGTATATTTTAGTTTCAGAGGTTCCAAATTATGTAGTTTTGTGTTAAAAATGTCACATCAATATAATCAATGAACATGATTAATAAGTTATTCGCGAACAAATTTCATGAACATGATTAACGAGTTTCTCGCAATAAAAATCGTGAACAAGCTCACGAGAAGATCACGAATATAATGTTGAGCTCAAGTTCCAGCTTGTCAAATTTCTGACGAGCCGACCAGAACAAGCCAAAACTCGGTTCGACTCGATTACAACCTTAGTTTTTTTTTTTTTTTAAAAGGAGTATATTTGTTAATGATAATTGAGTAATTGATTTATTTGTGTTTTACATTTTTTTTAGTGAAACAATGTCATCTATAATCCATTTCCTATTAAAAATGAGTAATTCGTTTACTTGTATTTTGACTTTTTTTTTTTTTGAAAAAATGTTACCCTTTCCAATACTTAATGAGTAATTGATTTACATGTGTTTTTTTTTTTACAAATGTTATCCTATTGGTGCTATTTGTTCATTTTTATTTTTAACACCAATCATCTCCTAATGAGGTTATATGCATCCTATTTTTTTGTTGATTGAATATATTGCACAAAGAGTATAATAGATGGTCTTCTTATAATTAGAGAAATTTTAGAATACGCTGAGCGACGTAACAATAATGTGTGACGGAGCCAGAATTTGAGATTATGAAGGATAATTTTAGTCCTGTAGTATGGCGGCAAGAAAGGAGCAGACTTTGATGTTGGCGGCACGGTATAGGAAGGAAGCAAGGAGGAAGAGGAATGAAAAAAAAAGGAAAGGTCCGGATGTCGGAACAGAGTAACGGTCAAAGAGAATATAGACCTAATTCCTGCGTAGGTAGCACTATAATCCGGGTTTTGCTCGAGTAGGAGTGACCTATCCAACAAGCACTAGGATGCCTCCGTCATTTGATGTACCAGAGCAATATTTTGTTGACACATCACGTATTTTAGAGTTTATGATTTAAACTTTAGGGTTTATACTTTATGATTTAGAATTTTATGCAATTTTTTTAAAAAAATATTTACGCATAATGCGCTTACATTAAGTAATAAAGAAAAATCCTCACCCCAACCTATGTGATTTGAACCGATGTCCTTCCTAGTTATAAATATGCTTTCAACCACTATGCTAAAAGTTTCACCATAGAATTTTATGTAAATAATTAATCGAAAAATATATAATTAGTTATATATGTTAATTAATTATTCATGTTAATATTGTATTGGTTAAGGATGGAAATGGTAAAATCTCCATAATAATTATAAAAAAGTAATGGTTTGAAATATTTGGGAAAAATATAACGGTCGAGACTTATATCGGTTCGCTTAGTTTTATCATTTCACTCTTTGACATTATTTGTATTTTTTTAATCTTTTTATTGATTTGGGTTCGGGTGTGGTTGTCTGGAAGGTGCCAACCTTGTTGGGATATACCCGACCTCCTTTCCTTGTGCCCTACCTTTTAATAAAAAAAGTAATGATATACCTAGGATAGATGAAAGTATATAACTTATTTAAAATTGAAAATTTATTTAAAAAGGTATTTCCAAATGCTCAAATCATGTATAATATAAATACAAAAATTACCACAAAATTAATATTAAAATTAAAAAGAAAAAAAACTGATCGTAATAAATTTGTGATATTAATACTTTCCTAATATACATGTCATATTTATTTATAATTTACCATCATTAGTATATATGAATTATTATATTAATGAAAAATTGGTTTATTAATTTTTTTAGATCGATAAATTTTATTGTATGCATCAACAGGATTTCGGATAGACAGGCTGTTTGTCTTAAGAGTCAGAATCTCATTAAAGTCATCTTGAGGCTTCGTCCTGCCTTCGATTCTCTTACCTTCTCCCATATTTATAGGGAGCAAAACCGCGTGGCGGATCGCTTGGCAGCTGCTGGGCATGGGGGGATGTTAGGTGTTTCTACCCTTTCCGTTCCTCCTTCTTTTCTGTTACCTTCTCTTGAGGATAGGATTGGGGTCAGTCTTCCTAGACTGATCCCGGGTTAGGTTTTTGTTTGTTTGTTTTTTTTCTCTTCCCTTCTTACCAAAAAAAAAAAAAATAGATTCACTTTTTAAAGATAATAAATATAACTAGGGAAATTTATAAAATTGGATCAAATAAGAGACTCATTTACATATTTAACCTATCTACTCAATCTACTATATATCTAGACTATATTTATGTGACTTTTCCAAAATACTATTACTTTTCATCTTCCCCCTTCCCCTTTCTGGGTACGCAAACGGTTGCTCTTCCCCAAATGATTCTCAGACCTTTGATCTTTCTCTCTTCCTTTAAATTTTGCGAAATCTGCACCATTTCTCCACATCACCATGTATTTCTCTTCTTCCTCTCTTCATCTCTTGATTCTTCATCTTTTTAATCCTAAAAAACGAATTCATAGTTCTTCATCTTCTTGCTCGTTTCTTGGTTTCTTTCTTCTTGTGACCATCGAAGAAATGGTGATTCTACGTTATTTTCATCGTTTTTCCCAGTTTATCATATTGTTTTTATCGAAAAATGTAAGTATATACTGTTTTCTCTACGTTTTTTTTTCCAGAAATTCACTTAGCGTATGCCATTTTTGCGAATGTCTGCGAGGAGACAGAGCCTGAAAGGTGTCGATTTAACTTCATGAAACGATGATTACGTGAAGTCTGCGAGGGTAAAGTTCATGACTTTTCCCTCGCAAACTTTGCGTAACCATCGTTTCGCGAAGTTAAATCGACAAATTTCTCCTTGCAGTCTTCGTGAAATCATTGTTTCGCGAAGTTAAATCATCTTCTTCCTTGCACATTTATATTCACATACTTCGCGAATCCTCATTTCGTGAAGCCAAGTCTTCCTTTTTTCTGCCTAACACGATTAAATTTTTCTAAAGGTGGTTGAATACATAACATCCTGCAAGAAGGCAGTGTCCTCGGATGCATGCAGATGGGATGACTTTCCTTCTGATAGAGGGAGAAATTTCCATCAAGATTGGTCACATTCACTTCTGTTAGGAGTTTATTGTGGCAATCTTGTTGTGCACCATCTGGACTTCTATTTCTCATCCCAAAAGGTCTGGACTTCCAATACAGAGAGAAATTTTCATCCAGATTCGTCACGTTCATTTTGAAATGATTTGTTAGGAGTTTATTGTGACAATCTTGTTGTAAATTTTGATAATGTTATGATGTTAGTGTTGTTATTGTAGCAATCTTGTTGTAAATTTTGATAATGTTATGATTTTAATGTTGGAATCCCTTGTTGTTCTGGCTTTTTGTTGTTATATACCACTTTGCAAATTTTGTTATAACACGCCCAGATTTCGCATATGCTAATTAAAATCATCAACTAAACCAACCATTAGCTTTGGAGACTTTGCGAAATCATCGATTTCGCGAAGTTAGACAGGAGGGAGACAGCCGCGCCGTAAAATTACGAACATATTGAGGGTATTTTGGGAAAGTCACACAAACATAGTCTAGATATGTAGTAGGTTGAGTAAATGGGTTAAATATATAAATGGGTCTCCCATTTGACCCAATTTTATAATTTTCCCATATAATCAAAACATTTTTTTTGTTATGTGCACGTATTATATGCATACCAGTTTTACCGTTTCACCTTTTGCAGAAACATGTAGATATTTATTATTATGTACACTAGTCGAAAACCCGTGCGATGCACGGGATATAAAACTTTTATATAATCTAGATAAATAAATAAATTGACATATTTATTTTTAATTAATTTTATATCATGCTAAAGTTTTTATATTATGTATATTTGAAATTAATATATATTTTTTATTGATAATTCAAATCAAATTAAATTAATTTTGAAAATAATTGATTAATTTTTTTAAAAGAATTTTAATTAAAGGTGGATGATTTATTTATTTTACAAAATTCAATGATTTGTACTTTTTAGTAATTTTAATACATTTCCATATTTTTTGTAACTGGAATTCTGTGAAACAATAATTACAAAATAGAAGATTAATTAAGAAATATATTAGAATATAATGAAAAAACCAAAAATTAAATTAAACTACAATTACAATTAAATATTATATATACGATACAAAAGAATTTCAATCTATGTTAAACAATAATTGAATTAAACTACAATTATAATTAAATATTATATCTACGATATAAAAGAATTACAATATATGTTAAAATGGAAGCAACATCAATATATTATGCTACAAACTATTACAATCAATACTTTTCTAATGTTGCACATGAAGAAACTTTAATCATTTCTCTCTACTTCCGCTATTATATATTATATAGTATAGATGTGCCATAAAAGTAATGATTTTTTATCTATTTTTTAGAAAAACTATAAACTATAAATTTTGTACTATATGATATGGAGTATTATGTTGGGGAAAAGATAGACATGTTTTCAATTTTATAAGATCGATTAATGATATTGTATGTTGTTGTAAGGATAAATGGAGTAAACAGGTCTTGACCCATTTATTGATCTATTTATGGTCCGCCCGTAACCTAGTCAGTTTAGGATTAGTATTAAGGAGATTAAACCCTAAGCAATCTCTATCACTCCTAACCGCCGCCCCCTCACTCTCTTTGTCCTTGGTTTATGTTCTTAGTTCGTGGAACAACGTAGATTACTTCTTCGGTGTGGTAACCTTCTAGATCCGTAATAAGGAGCAAAGCTTAATTACTTCCGTTGTTATTCAACGGATGTGCGCTGCAGGAGGTACGCCTAAATCTGTTGATTTACTTATTGATAGATCCTAGGTAATTACCCATCCTTTATAGGTTAGAGAAATCCATTTGGCTTCTCCATTGAAGCCTTCATTGGTATCAGAGCCCTTTAGCTCCGTGTTCCATCAGTTAGGAACCTTTATGCATGATTTATTATTCTATTAATTTGTTTGATTGAATGATTACATGCATGGATGATTCAAGTCTCAAATCTGTGTTTTTAATGTGTCTTGAGATGTTTTTGGTCTGCCGAAATTGCCATGCGGGGTACTGGAATTTTTTGGCAAGTTTAAGTGATTTAACATGCGTAAATTAATTAGGATTTGTTTGCTCTATTGTTAATTTTTTAAGTTGTTTATTAATCTTTTTAGATCAACAAATTATGTTGTCGGTGTTCATAGATTCACTTTTTAAAAGATTATAAATATAATTAAAATATATTTCGTTATGTCCACATATTATACACTTACTGGTTTTACTGTTTGACCCTTTAAAGAAATAAATTATAAATATTTAAAATTATGTACATGTACCATACAAATATGATTTTTTTATGTCTTATTTTTAAGAAAAAATATAAAATTATAAATTTTTTACTATATAATATGGAGCATTATATTAGTGAAAATATATACTTGTTTATCAAATTTATAAGATCGGTTAATGATTTTGTCAGTGAAAATAGATTCATTTTTTTTTTTTTTTTTTTTTTTTTTTTTTTTTGGTAGAAAAAATAGATTCATTTTTTAAGAGATCATAAATAAAATTAAAATAATGTCGTTTTATTACATATATCATACACAATAATTTCACCACCTTTTAGGGAAAAAAAACATCTTATCGTTTTGTACATGTATCGATAATGTAATTTTTTTTATTTATTTTTAAGAAAATTGTAAACTAAAAGTTGTGTCTAATACGATATGAACTATTATACTAGTAAAAATATAGATCGGTTTATGCACTTCATAAGTGATGTGAGTAAATATATGTAGAATTTTCTTGTTTTGACTAAGGTTCCTTGGATACCTGAGATAGAAAGAAAAGGAGATCAATAGAGAGACTAGGGAATAGTGACCCCACTCTTTTACTAAAGTTAGGATAGTTGAGAAAGGTGAATGTTGTAAAGTATGAAATTAAGGCTTTTGTCCAAGGAAAGTATGTGTACCTTAGTTGCATAGTATTATATTAGGGTGTAAGTGGTATATTTGGTAGTTTGGAAGATTGTACACCCTAATCCAACCCAGGAATATGTGACATCATTTGACTAGGGAATGTATGTTGGCATCTAGTTATAGTATGTGTGCTAAAATTCATCTCGTGATTCCAAGAGTGGAATCATGGATGGATGCTGGTGTAATTTTATAAGACTTCTTATATTCATCCACGTGGCTTAACTGTCATACACCCTCATTCACCTTAATTCAGAAGTTGTCCTCGTGACACAAGTCCTTACTTCATGTAATTGGAATGCATGTCTCCTTTATATATTTGGGGTTTCATTTAGATGTGAGGCTCCGGAGTTGAAAATCGAGGAGCTTTAGCATATTCAAATCCTCATCTATTAATTCCCATTAACCTCAGTTTAATTCCCATTATCTAAAGCTTAGTAACCCTTCTCATCGTGAGGTTGGCATAGTTGCTTTCAGGTGCGAGATCATATAATGGTTCTAATAAGGATCAAAGTAGAAATAAATAACCGAAGTCATATCCCTTAATGATGAAAAAGATATGATGTCATATGTAGAGCTTGATCCTTTCTCTGTAGTAGGTGACAAGTCCATGAGTATGATAATGACATAATTTTATGAAGTGTGTGTTTCTCCTTAGATATCCTTGCAACCGTCATTATTTCCTCTTTTCCAGTGGTTCCTTTTTAGTGACTGCTATTAAATATGTCGGTTGATTGTCTCGGACGCGTTGTCGTTATAAAATAATTATAAAAGAGAAAAGGGCGAGTTGTGTTCTTTCTTCTTTCTTGGAGTCTTTCTAATTTCCATATTTGTTCTAGGGGTAAATTACATCCATGGCCACTGAACTATACCCATTTTCACATTATGGCCACTGAACTAAATTTCTTCTCGGTATGGCCATCGAACTTTATACTTTGTTACACCGATGGCCACTGTCACCGTTGACCCTGAATTTTCCACCTTTAACCCTCTTTATGACCGGTTGTCTCTCTCCTTTTACCCTTTTAAACCCTAAAACTCCAATTTTACCCTTCATCTTCAACCAATATACCAGATCTTCAAACCTTCATCTTGTGATCCAGCAACAAACAACCAAAAACAAATGGCATCAGTACCTATCACGGCAACAGCTGCACCACCGACGCCAATCTACAAGTCGTGTTTCCGGGTGCGATCTCAGGCCCTCGACAAGCTTTTCCCTAACCAGTCAGAATCATCAAAAGAAAGAAATTGATGAGAGTGGAAGCGGTGGGAGGAGTGCCAAAATTCAAGGGAACGCATATAAGAGAGAAGAAACTTATAGAGATGATAGAAAAGAAAGTGATGGAAGCGAAAGAGGTGTGCGAGATGAGTGCAAAATAGCGTGGGATGAAGTGGAGGAGGTGAGCCAAGGCTAATTTCAAACTCAAGTTGGAGGTCCTCTGGAGTTTTTCTGCCAAGATCATCCTGAAACTGATGAGTGTCGTGTTTATGAAGATTAGTTAAGAAGATCGTGATCTCGGCAACGAAGATCATGAATTATGTGTGTTTTTTTTCACTTTCTAAATTGAAATATCTGGATCTGAGATTAATAGCAAGAGTAGAAACTTTTGTGTTTAGTAATATATTAATTAAGTATTGTGAATCAAAGTTAATGTAAGAATTGGGATTGAAGATGAAGATTTGATGATTTGGTACAAGGTTGAAGACGAAAGGTTGAAGATTGAAGGGTAAAATGGAAATTTTAAGGCTTAGAATGGTGAATGGAGAGAGACAACCGGTTAAAAGTAGAGTCAACGATTGAAAAAGGCTGGCCAACGGTCACAATGCCCACCGGTGTAACAAAGTGTTAAGTTCAATGACCATACCGTGAAGAATTGAAGTTCAGTGGCCACAATGTTAAAATGGGTATAGTTCAGTGGCCATGGGTGTAATTTACCCTTTGTTCTAGAGTCCTTCCTTTTGTTTTTCACTTGATGAAGTTTTGAAAAGGAAGAAGCTCTCATTGTCATCAAAATTGTGTTGTTGTTAAACCATCTTCCTCTAGCGATTCAAAAATTATAGCCCTAATGAAACAAAATGATCCTCACTAGCCACAACCTTCTAGTTTCATCAACGGCCCCAAGTTGATTATGAGCAAACCTACAACCCACTAATCAAACTAAACAGTATTTGACTATTATTATCTTTTTTTTTTTTTTCACATGGTTGAATGATCACCCAGTTGGATGTTTCCAATGCGTTCGTTCATGGTTCTCTTGATGAGGTTGTGCTAATAGAGCAACTGCATGACTTCATTAATTCACAATTTCCTAATCATGTGTGCTAACTCAGAAAAACTTACATGCCTTGAAATAGGCTCCGGGAATACGGCACAAATGTCTTACTAGGGTACTTCTTGAACTTAGCCTTGCTTGCACTAAAGCAGATTCCTCACTGTATTATCTCCGGATGAAGCATGTGCAATTATACTACTTACTTTTTGACAACTATTACGGTAAAGTTCTGGATATTTATCAATGAATTTTTACAAGTATTAGGCTACATATATATATATATATATATATATATATATATATATATATATATATATATATATATATAGGACTTGTAATGCTATACCTAAAAATCAAATTCTAATCCGTTAATTTAAGGGATTTACTGAGATAATGCTAATCCCTTAAATTAAGGGATTTACAACAATCAAGGAATATATGATAATTATCTTCTTTGACAATTTCACGCCAACACTCCCCCTCAAGTTGGTGCGTACAAATCTCGGATGCCCAACTTGTGAAGTGAATTGTAGAAGTTTTTGCTTAACACTGCTTTTGTTAGTATATCCGATAACTGATCTTCCGATTTAACAAAAGGAAACCGAATGATATCATCTTCTCTTTAAGGTTTTGCTTGATAAAGTGTGTCCACCTCTACATGCTTTGTTCGATCATGTTGAACAGGATTGTGAGAAATCGATATAGCAGCTTTATTGTCGCAAAATAAATCCATTTCAGGAATCGAGGAGATACCAATTTCACTCATTAATCTTCTAAGCTAGAGTAGTTCACAAAGTCCTTTAGCCATTCTTCTAAATTCAGCCTCAGCACTGGATAATGCTACCACTTTCTGTTTTTACTTCTCTATGTAACAAGGTTACCGCCAATAAAAGTAAAGTACCCAGATGTGGATTTTCTATCTTTGACATCCCCTGCCCAATCTGCATCAGTGTACCCCTCAATTTTCACATGGTTATTCTTTGAGAACATGATCCCTCTTCCCGGTGAAGACTTTAAGTATCGTAGGATTCTGATGACAGCCTCCATATGAGCTTTGCTTGGACAATGCATAAATTGGCTTACTATACTGACAACGTAAGTAATATCTGGACGTGTGTGTGAAAGATAAATCAACTTCCCTAAGAGCCTTTGATATCTTTCTTTATTAGTAGGTACCTGATTGGGATATTTTCCAAGCATATGGTTTTGAACAATAGGAGTATTTGCTGGCTTACAATCTAACAGACTCGTTTCAGCTAACAAGTCTAAAATGTAGTTTCTTTGAGATAAGAAAATACCTCTCTTTGATCTAGCAACTTCAATTCCCAAAAAATATTTGAGACCTCCTAGATTCTTCATTTCAAACTCAAGTGCCAGTTTCTTTTGAAGTGTTTCCATCTCTTCTAGATCATTTCATGTGATAATCATGTCATCAACATAAATTATTAATGTTGTTACTCTTCCATGTTGGTGCTTTAAAAATCAAGTATGGTCTACACTGCTCTTCTCTGTTTGTAGCCATAATTCTTCATTGCCAAACTAAATCGCCCAAACCATGCCCGTGGAGATTGTTTTAATCCATACAGTGCTCGTTGAAGTTTGCATACAACTTTGCTTTTGGAATTTGGAGTAAAGCCAGAAGGAATTTCCATAAACACCTCTTCTTTGAGATCTGCATGGAGGAAAGCGTTCTTTACATCAAACTGGTGTAAGGGCCAATCAAAATTTGCTGCAAAAGATAATAAAACCCTTACCGTATTTAATTTCGCTACGGGTGAAAAGGTTTCGTGATAGTCAACTCCATGAGTTTGAGTGAAGCCTCTTGCGACTAGTCTAGCCTTGTATCTTTCAATTGATCCATCCATATTGTACTTAATAGAGAAAACCCATCTACACCCTACTGCCTTTTTTCCTTTGGGCAAAGCAACAAGAGTCCATGTTTTATTTTTTTAACAATGCCTCCATTTCTTCTTTTATTGCTTGTCTCCATTTTGGATCTGTCCAAGCCTCTTCAATATTGATAGGAATATGGTTTGAGGATAACTCTTGAGACAAATTATGAAGGGGCTTCGAAAGTTTGCTTGTTGACACAAAATTGGCAATTGGATATTTTGACTTTTGATTCTCAATCTCTGGAGAGTATCTATTTGGTGGTTTGCCACGATTTTTCCTGAAAGGTAAAGTATAACCAACAGCAGAGGTATTCTCATCATTAGAGCATAAAGGTGGTGAAGTAACAGGAGAATTTACCTCATGCATATTTTCATGAGTTTCAGATACTGATGGAGTTTGACCAGCTTCAAGGATATTCTCAAGAGAATAATCATCAGGTACTAATGGAGTTGGGGACTCTACCTCATTAACTGTCAAATTTTCCTCTGTATTACTCATTGGTTCTTTTGGAACAATGTTAGATGAGTCTGTTGGAGCAGTGTTCAACCATTCTGATATGATCCAATTCTAATCTTCATTTTGAATCTCCCCCTGAAGATTAGAATGTGGATTATAGTATGTGTCAGACTCGACAAAAGTAACATCCATGGTGACATAAGTTTTTTTCGAATTGGGTCATAACACCTATAACCTTTTTGATGTACACCATATCCCAAGAATAAACATTTAATGGCACAAGACAAATGGTACATTAACATATGAGGAAAGAGCTTGTAAGGGAGTTTGATAATTTAAGACTCGAGATGGCATGCGGTTGAGTAAATGAACAGAAGTAGTTACAACATCAGCCCAATGTTGATTTGGAAGATGTGCTCTGAGTAATAAAGCACGGGTTGTTTCAAGAATGTGTCTATTTTTTCTCTCGGCGATACCGTTTTGTTGAGGTGTTTGCGGACAAGAGGTTTCATGAAGAAGTCCATGTAGGCGAAAATACTCTTGGAACCGTTGGTTCACAAATTCACCACCATTATCTGTTCTAAGAACTCGAAAATGAGCAGAGTACTGAGTTTGAATCATCACATAAAATGATTTGAAAACTTCAAACACTTCATCTTTATGTCGTAACAAATACAACCATGTCATACGTGTACAATCATCAACAAAAATTACAAACCAGCGGAAGTTAGATATAGTGGTCACCGGGGAAGGTCCCCACACATCAAAGTGGATAAGAGAAAATGGGATAGTGCTTTTATTCATACTTAAAGGATAACACGTTCTGTGACTCTTTGCTAAAGTGCAAGTTTCACATTGAAAAACACTAGACTTCATTTTCTTAAACAAATCAGGAAATAAATATTTCATGTAACCAAATGATGGATGCCCCAATCGACGGTGCCATAGCCAAATCTGTCGTTCTATGAAGTTATTATGATGACTGACATTATGTGCTTGACCTATACTAATATCATCCATGTAGTAAATGTTGGTCCCGTGTAACGTAGTAGAGTTAGTTCCAGGGGGGTTAGGAACTATTATAACTTTTTGCTAATTAATGCTGACTTAATTTAAGATTTGATGCTTTAACTTAGTTTTAGGTCAGCATGACTGAGTATGGTGTAAGACAGCTTTAGATAGACACTGACTAGAGTTGTTTCAGTCTTGAGTTGGGAAGTAACACTTAAGTCAGTTTCCAACTCAGCACCCATATTACTCAGTTTCAGAGTGTACAGATTATTTTACTGAGTAATGTTAAGCAAGCAACGCATACATATATATATATATATATATATATATATCAGGAGAAAGGGTTAGAAGTTACTCAACAGACTTATCCTGGTTCGGCCTCTCCGCCTACGTCCAGTCGACGGAATCCTTCTGAGCTTTTTCAATCCTCTACTGAGCTCTTTAAAGGTAGAGCACAAACCTTTTACAATAGCAACTGAGTATGCAAGAGTACCGTCCTCTATTCGTCTACTCAATCCTATCTCTACCACTGAGTACTATAACCGAGTACTCAACCTCTCTCTACCACTGAGTACTATAACCGAGTACTCAGCTTTTCTAACCTTTTACAAATGATACAAAACTTGTTCTCACTGAGTGAAGAACACTTTAGATGAATAAAATCACTCTAGACTTTTACACAATGATTGGAAGTTGGTGTAAGAGCTTGCTTTTTCTTTTTGACAGAGCTTCTAATTTGTATTCACTCAATAGTTTGACTTGATGAAGATATGCTCGTCTGTCTTATTTTCTTTTTTGATTCAAGTGATGGATTGGTCTTTTTATAGTGATCTTTGGGGCGCCAATGATTTGAATCCCGACATAACCGTTGTGGGGAAACGGTCTTCATTCGTCATCACTGGGTCATCACTCAGTGCTGCAGGCCAATCATGTCTTCTGTATTCATCAGGAGTCAGGTTTGTCTTCTTACGCCAGGTTTGTCTTCTAGTAAGTGTCAGATGGTCCATGCTCTTTCTCGAAAAAGTCTTCCAGGCAGATTTTCTGAGACTTCTGATTATTTCAGAAAATTTATAAGACCTTGTCTTCCAAGTTGACGGATCATTGACGCTGACCTATGGACTACTCAGCTTGACTCAGCGGCTTCGCCTTCAAGCTTTTCTGAAGAAGACATTTCTTTTCTTAAAGCTGAGTTGCATTCTACTCAGCTCCGGATGTGTGACTTGCATCTGCTGAGTTTTGGCTTTCTCTTATAGATATTCAATTCATGTTCTTGTTAATTAACTTACTCAACATTGAACAAACGCATTAGTTCAATTAAATCAAAGCACTTAAATTTAATTGTTGGGATTTTTAATCATGAGATTAACTTAAATAATTTTGTCAAATCAAAATCATGTCAAAATCAAAATCATAGTGTAGGAGATAATGTCACAGTCCCTGCTCATGTGACTGAAGAGATCACGCTATTAGCATTAGCAATGGTGGTACGCCGTGGTGGTGAAGTAGTTGAGAAATCATTAGCATCATAGGTCACATGATCAGTAGCCCTAGAGTCAAGAATCCAGAGATTGTTACCTAAATTTGATATGACTGCATCCCCTTTTGAATCAACAAATGGTGTAAAGGAAAGATGTTGATCTGTTGTTACTATGGCAGCCTTACCCCCACTTTCATGTTTATCTTTATTTTTCTTCACCTGATACTCATCCCACCAATCTGGATATCCATGAAGCTTGAAGCAATTCTCTTAAGTATACTTAGAATTACCACAATGAGAGCATTTAGATCCATGAGAAAAGGGTCGAGGTTTAGGGTTCATACCAGATTTGGCATTTCGCATTGAGACTGAACTTGATGGCTTCGTTTTGAAACTCTTAGATGCCAAAACAACTCTTGGATGTTCATTATTGTCACCAATGATCATAAAAGCTTGGCGAATAGACTCCCGACGAACTTGTGCATAGGTGTGTTCCACAGTGGGAAAAGGAAGCATCTGAAGAACATCACCGCGGATCTTATGAAGACGATCATCGAGACCGTCTAGGAAAGTGTACACTCTTTCTTCTTGAAGAAATTTGTTGAGGTGTTTAATGTCAACCTCACAAATCATAGGATTTGGACGACGAAAATCAATTTCACGCCAAAAAACCTTGTAGATCATTATAGTATTTTTCAAGTGATCCTCCAGCCTAACGTAGGCGAGTCACACGGCGACGAAGTTCGTACACCTGAGAGATATCACTCCCATCAAAATAAGTCATAGCAATAGAATCCCGTACCATTTTAGCTGTAGAAAAGCGAATAAAATTGCCAATTAAGGATAAGTCCATAGAGTTGATTATCCAACTTTTGACAATGGCATTATCAGTGCGCCATTTTCGAAAGGTTGAAGCAGATTCTGGAGGTTGAGGAAGATCACCATTGATGTACCCCAATTTGTCTTTTCAAGAGATGTACATCTCAACAACTTGGGACCAAAGAGCATAGTTGGTGCCATTAAACTTCATGGCTATTGGAGTTGTAGTAGTTTCTGCAGATGGATTAGGTTTATTTAAAATTTCAGTCATTTTGGTAGATAATTCCGTAAAAATAGAGTCAGATCTTTCGTCCCCAGAGACATTGGAGGTTTCTGAATCTGACATGATAAAAGAAGGGCTGAGAAATTAAAAGAGAAGAAAACAAAAAAGAATTTTTTTTTGTCAATGATCGGTTTGCTCTGATATTATAACAATTATTACGGTAAAGTTCTGTATATTTCTCAATGAATTTTTACTAGTATTAGGTTATATATATATATATATATATATATATACAGGACTTGTAATGCTATACCTAAAAATTAAATTCTAATCCCTTAATTTAAGGGATTTACTGAGATAATGTTAATCCCTTAAATTAAGGGATTTAAGCCATCAAGAAATATATGATAATTATCTTCTTTGACAATTTCACGCCAACACTTTTATGTTGATGCTATCCTTGTTACATGTAATGATCAAATGCCAGCTTATCGGCTAGTATCTCATCTCCAAATCAAGCTTACTATAAAGACTTGGGCAAATTGTCATACTTTATTGGCATGAAAGCTAATTGGTGTCATAGCTCCCACATAACCAAAGGATATTTCAGTCAGATAAAAAATTGCATGATTCAAAGGATATTTCTGTTAGACAAGAAAAATATTTAATACTACAAATACTCAATATAAACAACTTGAATTGATTAAAGCACTAATTATCCATATCATTCACTCAACTATTTCTTACAAGTTACAAAGCCTTTATAGGCTATTAATTTTTGGACAAACTTTAATGGGAAGAGACAATGCCCATACAATACCCATACAACCCACACTTGGATTTTTTGACCATAGACTTATGCACTCATTCACACTTTTTTTTTTTTGTATTTTCTAAATTTAAGAGTTGAAAAATCAACCTTAATTATTTGCCTATCATTTGACTCCTCCCACACTTCATTCACGTGATTGCATTTTTTACTTTTTTTTTATACTAAAAATTAAGTTTAATAATTAATTTATTTTTAACATGCCCCCTTAAACTTAATTTTTCGTGACTCCTAGTTGATCTCTCAAATGACTGAACATATCATACTTCAGCGGCTTCGTGAAAATATCTGCAATCTGATCTTGTGTCTTCACGTACTTCAGTGTCACCTCCTTTTTCTCAATACACTCATGAATAAAATGATACCTCGTATCAATGTGTTTACTTCGATCATGAAACACGGGATTTTTTGCTAATGCCAGTGCAGACTTGTTATCGATAAAAATCTCAGTTGGATCATTTTGACTCATCTGAAATTCTTTTAGCAATTTTCGGAGCCAAATTGCATGACAGACACATGAGGTTGCAGCAACATATTCAGCTTCACAGGTTGACAGCGCCACAATTACATGCTTCTTCGAACTCCATGTAAATGCAGTATCACCCAGAAAAAATACAAAACCAGTTGTACTTTTTCGGTCATCCTTGTCACCGGCCCAGTCACTATCACTGTACCCAACTAATTTGAAATTGTCAGTTTTTGAATAATGTAATCCCAAATTAGTTGTACCTTTCACGTAACGAAGAATTCTTTTTGCTGCATTCCAATGTGACACCGTTGGGGCTTCCATGTATCGACTCACTAAGCCGACTGCATAAAGAATATCCGGTCTCGTACACGTCAAATATCTGAGACTTCCGACCAAGCTCCGGAATAATGTCGGATTGACTCTGTCTCCACCTTCATCTTTCGTCAACTTGATTCCACATTCGACCGGCGTGCTGACGGAATTACAATTTTCCATCTTGAACTTCTTTAAGATCTCCTTTGCAAAACCACTTTGAGAAACAAAAATTCCTTCGTCATTCTGCTTCACTTTAATGCCAAGATAATATGACATTAGACCAATGTCAGTCATCTCGAACTCACGAGCCATTATCTTCTTGAACTCTTCAAACATCTTAGGATTGTTCCCTGTAAAAATGAGATCATCCACATACAAACAAACAAGTAACACATCTCCATTTTTCACCTTTGCATATAGGGCATATTCATGTGGGCATTTGACAAAACCATTTTCTTGAAAATATTTGTCAATGCGACTGTTCCAGGCTCGTGGTGCTTGCTTAAGACCATAAAGTGTCTTTTTCAATTTTAGCACTTTATTTTCTTGACCTTTGACAACATACCCAGGTGGTTGCTGGATATAAATTTCCTCTTCCAGATATCCGTTAAGAAATGCGGATTTCACGTCCATTTGATGGATTCTCCACCCGTGTTGAGCAGCTACAGAAATTACCAATCTGATAGTCTCCATTCTGACAACAGGAGCAAAAACTTCATTGTAGTCAATTCCGGGTCGTTGACTGAACCCTTTCGCCACCAATCTTGCTTTATGTCGGACAATTTCACCGTTTGCATCTTTCTTTGCTTTGAACACCCATTTAACTCCAATGGGTTTTTGACCGGCCGGAAGTGATGTCAGCTCCCATGTTTTATTTTTCTCGATCGAATGAATCTCCTCTTCCATGGCTTGTCTCCATTTTTCATCCTTCATTGCTTCTTCTGGATCTGTTGGTTCATCATTAACAAAATGACAATAAAGAGTTAATTCATCATCGAGATTTCTTGTTACATCATAGAGATCTTTAATAGGTATGATTTTTTTTGGCTTTCCGGGCGGATGTTCATCTGAACTGTCTCCATCACTCGAGGACAAACTCAAACTGGATGAGCTTGCTGATGTCGAACTGGTTGCTGGTGTTGTGGCTGCGACTGTGGCTGGTTCTTCCTGATCATTGTTTTCATCCATGAAAGGATAAAAACTGTAGTTGTTTTCTTTTTCACCGGTCCAGTCCCAAACTGCTTCTTCATCAATGGTGACATCTCTACTGATTACAATTTTCTGAGTCTGCGGATCGAACATTTTGTACCCTTTGGAATGTTCTGAATAGCCCACAAACAAATATTTCTTGCTTTTATCATCTAGCTTCTTGCGTTCTTCATCCGGTACATGGACATGAGTAACACTGCCAAAAACACGCAAATGAGAAATACTGGGTTTTATTCTGCTCCATGCTTCTTGTGGAGTTTGATCCCAAACAATGACAGTTGGCGATCTGTTCAACAGGTAGACAGCACAGTCTACTGCTTCGGCCCATAAGTCCTTCGGTAAATTTTTTCTTTTTAACATGCTCCTCACCATGTTGAGCATCGTTCTGTTCTTGCTTTCTACTACGCCATTTTGCTGAGGTGATCTGGGGACTGAAAGGAAATGACGGATTCCATGCTTTTCACAAAATTGCTTGAAAGAGATGGACATGTATTCACCGCCTCTGTCTGATCTGAGTGCCTTAATAAAATGACCACTTTCTTTCTCCACTTGGACTTTGAATTTTTTAAATGTCTCAAATACTTCTGTTTTTTCCTTCAAAAAATACACCCAAGTTTTTCTACTATAATCATCAATGAAAAGTAGAAAATATTTATTTTTTCCCAGGGACTGTGGAGTGATCGGTCCACACACGTGTGTGTGAACTAGCTCAAGTGGCGCCTTTGCTCTTGACATGGACTCCTTTGGAAAACTGGTTCTAAATTGTTTTCCAACAACACATCCTTGACACAGTTGATGAGGCTGGTCAATATGAGGCAATCCGTTTACCATCTGCTTCCATCCCAACTGCTTCAGTCCTCCAAAATTGAGATGTCCGTACCGTAAATGCCAAAGCTAGGGGAGACTTTGCACACAAGCTTTCAAACATTTGGCCACGTCCGTCTGAATGTTAATTGTGAACATTCTGTTTCTCGCCATGGGTACTCGTGCAATCAGCTCCTTTTTCTCATTCAACAGGAGTAATTTCCGGTCCACCATGTGAACTTCATAATTTTTCTCCAGTAATTGTCCCAAACTCAAAATATTGCTTTTCATGTTGGGAACATAATAAACATTATCAATAAACTGGTGAGCGCCATTTTTGAGCCGAATAAGAATGGTTCCTTTGCCTGTAATAGGAACCTTAGAGGAATCTCCAAATACAACATTACCACGAACGGATTCATAGAGCTCCACGAACATCTTCTTGTCACCACACATATGGTTACTTGCCGCATTGTCAAGATACCATATATTATTTTCGCGATTTTCTTCACCTTCGTAGGTAAGTAACACTGTGCCGGTTACTTCCTCATCTTGAATATTATTGGCAGTCTCCTCTACCTCCTTAGGCGGACTCCAACATTCCACCGCGTAGTGACCGTACTTAGAGCAATTGTAACATTGAATGTTGGACTTGTCACGTCCTTCATTCGGCCTCCAGTTTCCTCTTCCTTGACCGCGTCCTCGGCCTCTTCCTCTACCTCTGGTGAATTGAGTGCTTCTGTCATTGTTGTTATTGTTGTTTTCATTTCTGCCTTGACTTCTGCCACATCCTCGTCCTCTACCATTTCCTCCTCGACCTCTTCCGCGTCCTCTGCCGGACTGACTACTTTCGCATTTTTAAACACAGTCTTCGTTGCTAAGACTTGTTCTGTGGAATCTTCTCTTCGTTTCTCAAACCGCTCCTCTCGTGCTTGTAGTGACCCTACAACTTCATCAACGAACATTTCACTGATGTCTCTGGACTCCTCCATAGCCACCACTACGTAATGAAATTTTGGTAGTAGTGATCGCATTATTTTTTCAACAATTCTGGACTCTTCAATTTTTTCTCCATACTGGCGCATCTGATTTATGACAGATTTTACTCGAGATGAGTAAGCACTAATAGCCTCCGTCTCTTTCATCCTCATCGTCTCAAATTCTCCTCTCAGCATCTGTAAACAAACTTTTTTAACTTTCTCGTCCCCTTGAAGAGAAACTCGTAGGATTTCCCACGCTTGTTTGGCGGTGGTAGCTTCGGCTACTTTCTCGAACATTAATTCATCCAAACCTTGATGGATGAGAGTAAGCGCCTTTTGATCGCTTTTGCGATTTTTCTGCAGAGTATCTTTTTCTGCCTGTGTCAATGCTGCCTCATTGGCTGGGACTACATAGCCTTTTTCGACTATATCCCAGACATCTTAACATCCGAGTAACGCCTTCATTCGAATACACCAACTTGAATAATTGGTTTTGGTGAGTTGAGAGTATTGATAAGGAAGTTTGAGACCGTATGATATTTTTGTAGGGTTTGTTTTGCGGAAGACTGACTCTCGTAACGTGACTCTGATACCACTTTGTTAGACAAGAAAAATATTTAATACTACAAATACTCAATATAAACAACTTGAATTGATTAAAGCACTAATTATTCATATCATTCACTCAACTATTTCTTACAAGTTACAAAGCCTTTATAGGCTATTAATTTTTGAACAAACTTTAATGGGAAGAGACAATGCCCATACAATACCCATATAACCCATACTTGGATTTTTTGACCATAAACTTTAATGGAAAGAGACAATACCCATACAACCCATACAACCCATACTTGGATTTTTTCACACTTTTTTTTTTGTATTTTCTAAATTTAAGAGTTGAAAAATCAACCTTAATTATTTGCCTATCATTTGACTCCTCTCACACTTCATTCACGTGATTGCATTTTTTACTTTTTTTTTTTTTTAATATTAATACTAAAAATTAAGTTTAATAATTAATTTATTTTTAACAATTTCTACACCTTCAGTCTCAAGGATAGTGATCCTTTTGAGGATCTACGGGGGAAGGGGGAATGATTATTCTATATATTTAGAGATTAAGTTGTTTACAATATCTCTTAAATATTTTCTATCTTTACTCAGTCAATACTGTTTTGTAATTCCGGTATTTCTGTTGGTAACATCTACTGTATAAGGCTATATAATATAGCTGATATTATTAAATCAAATAAAACCAGTGGTGCAATCAATGAATAACTCGGAAATTTATTATTTTATATATAGAGTTTGCCTGTAACTAGCTGAAAATTCTAGATCCCTATGTGACAGTAAGTTTATCTTTATGGATAAGAAGCTAGACATTAGGAGAAAGTATATGAGTCTGATAGGACCAGTTAATTCTACATTTAGTTTTGTCTTCCAACTGTGACATTTTTCCTTACAAAATAAATGTGTTGAAATCAGTTTAAAGCCTTCAAAACAAGAATCAATTTCATTGGTTATCAGTACTCTAAGTACATCTACTACTTAATGCTCGATGAAATTAGACAACAACAACAAGCTTCATAACCTTCATTGGTTATCAGTACTCTAAGATACAAAAACTAACTTATGTTCTATCATAATGGCAATCAATATTGAAATTAATAACAAATTCAGAACTATCATAATGGTACCGTTACTCTTTCCAGTACTGCAGTGCTGAAAGCCACACAACTTCCATTTTGGTTCCAAAAGTTCACCATGAATTATGACACAACTTCCTCAAACTAAATATGGCTAATCTTAAGGAACTTAAACCATTTATACATCACTCGAACTAACAATGACTAATCTGAAGGAACTTAAACCACATGAGACAACTAAAAGCCAGATCAACTATATTTTCAATAACTACACAACAACAACAACAAAGAACATCACTGGAAAGTATTATTTAGTGGTTAAACCCAACACAAGAACTTTTAACTTCAAAAAGCTTATCAACACAAAATTATGTAATTAAGAGAGTGCCCATAGACTTTACCACATGCACACTATATTGCAAAAATAAAAAAGGTGAAAAGTAATTTTGGATAATTATTAAAGAAGAGGACAAAAATATAGAAGGAGTAATCACAAGTCTTTTCAAGAAAAATCAAAATTCCATGTATACTGTCTCTAAGTATTAATTTGATGTATAAATTTGAACTAGGTGGTTTCTAAGAATAACTTTGATGTATCGTCCAGATTAATTTGAAAACTCAAATTAAGTATTAGCTACCAAGACTTTTCACTTGGTCTCATGATAATCTTGATATATAACTGAAACAAAAGGCTGAACCAATTTGTTTTATAGTTCTATATATATATATAGTATAGATAGATAAATTTGAGTATAGTACAAATGATTGATCAATATGCTGTAAGTTATAGTTCTAGAATTCAATACTATCATAATCTTAAATTTGAGTTACATTATAATGACTAATATAAATATTCCTTTCCACCCAGATCAAAAGTCACAGAAATAACTATATAGAAGACATGTCATTTGAGTTACATTATCATCACTTATGTTGTGATATCAAACTCCAACAAATTATTGAAAATGAACACAAAAACAGTAAATAACCAAACAACAACAACAAAATATGAGAAAAATCCAGATAAGCCCTAACCACCTCATAATATAGTGATTCATGGAGAGTTATTTGGTGGTAATGGAAGCCCCACCACCTCACTTTCAGAAGCCAAAAATCCAAATAACCCTTCCTCAGTTGCGCTCGAGGAAACAGTCGCAGGAGGCTGAATTGGTTCAAACCCTAACAGATTTGCATTGGAAGAACTACCTCCAAAATCTCCTGGAGTAACCCCATCTTCAAAAGTGTTCGGATTAGGGGGTGAAGTAATTGCAAGATCAAAATAAGGATTTCCTCTGGCAACATTATCACTGGTCCTCACCATATCCAAAAACCACTGATCCCACATCATGAAATCAGTAGGGTTAGCCCTAAATACACCAGCTTCTTCTTTAACCCTCTCTTCCGAACTAGGAGGCTGGGGCGGCAGTGGAGCCACCTCAGCCCCTGGCTGCACCATCGGAAGGAGATGATGAGTTTGTTCAATGTAACAAAGTCTCTTCTTAATGTCCTCCCTTCTTTCCCCAATTAAGAAAGTTAAATAACGAGTTTCAGTCGGTTCCAAACAATTATAATCAAATTCTTGGGCTTTTAACTTATTCATGAGAAAAGACAATTCAACTTCTGCATTCTTCTTCGAATCCTTTTTTGTAAGCTCCTGAATTTTTAATACTCTCTTCTTCAAGTAGCTGTCTTGGCTCATCATTTTTTTGAACCTCAAAAATTCTGGGATGCTTTGGAACTTGGCCATCATCTCCTCTACCTCCGAGCGGGACGGCCAAATGATCGGCTCAGCTTCATCTGGGCTGTAGATAATCACAAATGCTTTAATGCCACAAAGAGTGGTTAGCTCCTGCACTTTCTTACACAACCCCATTCTTCTCTTCTTCAGACTAGCTTTTCTTGCTGTATCATTAGCTATCCACGCTATCTTCGTCTTCTTTCTTGTCATTCTTGCTATGTTTTCCCTTCTTCTAATTGTTTCACTTTCTTCTGTGCACTAAAAGCATAGATTTATATAGTAGAATTAGCAAGATAGGACTGTAATAAAATAATATTTTTTTAGTGTAAAGTTGGGAAATGTTCATAGCTGAGTTGGGATTGGCATTTTAGTTAAAAATATTAATTGTCAAGATTCTAACATATTTGCCTCTTTTTGGTATGTAGTTTATATGTTACATTTTTATTTGATTTAGTTTTGTTTTCACATTTTCTTTAGTCAAACAAATGTTATACTTTGCAAATGTTAATTGATTAATTGATTTAGTTGTGTTTTTACTAGTGTTATAAATAAGCCGAACCGGTGTTCGGCTCTAATGTATTCCGCACAATTTATAAATGAGCCAAGCTTGAACACGGAGAAACTCGGCTAGAACGCGCACGATGTTTGGTTATAAGGTCATGAACATGATTGTCAGCAACCTTGGTTTGATTATTTTTTTAATAGTAATATTTTTATAAAGAAGAATATAAAATAATGTATTTTTATGTAAATTTTAGTTTTGTAGGTTCCAAAACTCACTATGTAGTTTTGTGTTAAAAAATATCAAATCAATATAATCAATGAACCCAATTAATAAGTTGTGATTAATTGAGTAATTGATTTACTTATATTTTTATCCAGAAATAAGAAATAAACATGTGATTTGGGTAATTTTCAAACGTAAACTATATTTATTTATTTTATGAATTAACCCCTTATTATCTAATTATCACAAATAAACCCTAAAGGGCGGCCCGGTGCCTTTTTTTGGCAAGAGGCTGATCCTAAGACTCGAACCCGTGACCTTCGGTCACACGACAACAATGTTTTACCGTTGCGCCAAGGCTCGCCCTCATCACAAATAAACCCTACAAAACAAAAATTCAAACTTACCATCTCTCTTCTTTCTTCCTCTTCAATCTATCTCCTTTTAGTCTCTCTTCAAATGGTGATAGTGAGAAAATTGAAATTTTCAGTTTTTTACTATTAAAATTCTTGATGTGAACTATCCATGTATATAGCCCAAAGTCTATCTCTCATCCCATTATAAAACAGACAATTATGAATCCAACACCAGCAACATAACAAATCATCAAGCTCAAAGTCATTGCTTAAATTATAACAGTGGGTTTGAACTTTTATTTTTATTTTAGGTTTGTTTGTGGTAATTAGATAATAATGGGATTAATTTTTAAAATAAATAAATATAAAGACAAAATTAACTCTTTTCCCTTTGACTTTTGACTTTTTTTACACCGTTAGTCAATTTAAACTGTGTTTGTTAACAGAATCAACCTTAAGGCACCTGTTTGCTAACTTTTAAACCACATAATTTATATTTGAAAATGACCCAAACGATAACGTTTATTTTTGGACTTTTTCCAAAAACAAGTAGTGAACCAATGTCATCCATAATCCATTGCTTATTAATATTGAGTAATATGTTTAATTGCGGTCTTATTAATTTGTTTTAGTGAAACAATGTTATTCTTTGTCAATAATTGAGAAATTCTATTATAGCGACAATACATATATTAATAAAATTGTGTCATTTGTTTATTTTTAACATCAATCATCTTATAATGAAGATATATACATCCGTGTTTTTGTTGGTTCAGTGTAATGCACACAGAGTATAATATAATGTGAAAAGTAGAGAAATTTTAGTATACAGCGTAATGATGACAGGTGGAGGAGCCAGAATTTGACATTAGGGGGAATAATTTTAGTCCTACATTGGAGCTAATTCGACTTCACAACAGAGATAAGGTCGAAGAGAAGCCATGATCTGAGAGAGGGTGGAGGAGAAGAGGGGGGCTAATTCAATCGAAGACAATACCATATTTGGGATTTGTTTGTGATAACAAAGATGAGAGAGAAGAGAGAGAAAGAAGAAAAAAATAAGAAATTAAAAAGAGATAGAGAATATGGTGTAATTGTTTTTATTTTTTATTTTGGAGTTTGTTTATGATAATTAGATAATAATGGGGTTAATTTATAAATTAAATAAATATAAGGATAAAATTAACTCTTTTTCCTTTGACTTTTGATTTTTTTTTAACATCGTTAGTCAATTTGACATGTGTTTGTTAATGGAATGAAGCTCAAGGTACGAGTTTGTAAATTTTTAAACCACAAGGGTGCCGATCGAAGACAGGTGTAACCACAAGATTTATTTTTGTACTTTTCCCTAATATAAAACAATAACCATGGAGTTGAGGTGTAAGTTCCTCCTTTTTTACTGACAAAAAAATATAATCTCTTTAATTCTCTGCATATCTATCATTTATATATAATATAAAACAGTAACGATGGAACTGAGTTGTCACTTTCTCCTTTTTTACTGATAAAAAATATAATCTAATATACAATAAATTAATTTTAATTATATTATTATATTTATCTATAGATAGATTATTTTATACGTATTTAATCTAAGAGTTCTACAAGATTTAGATTAATCCCTAAGTTTCAAAAAAAAAAAGATTAATCCCTAAAATCTATCTAACTCTCTCACTCTCTATCTTTCTCTCTCTATCTCTATATATATAACAATAACGATGGAGCTGATGTGTTACTTTCTCAATTTTTTTCGATAGAAAATATAATACTAACAGAGGTAGAACCCTTGACGTTTTCATTGGTTAAGAAGTGTTTATATACACAACACAATACACAATTACGCCTACAATTAAGGCTACAACTAAACCTACAATCAAGGGAATAATAAGGAAATAATCTATTTCCTAAACAATAGGATTTTCCTAAATAATAGGATTATTTACATATCTAACATAATAGAGGTAGAACCCTTGACGTTTTCATTGATTAAGAAGTGTTTATGTACACAACACAATACACAATTAAGTATACAATTAAGGCTACAATTAAATCTACAATCAAGGGAATAATAAAGAAATAATCTATTTCCTAAACAATAGGATTTTCCTAAATAATAGGATTATTTACCTATCTAACAAATATAATATATAATTTATTAATTTTAATTATATTATTATATTTGTCTATTTAAATATTACTTTATTCGTATTATATCTAAGAATTCTACAGAATTTAGATTAATCCCTAAATTATCTCCTAAAATCTCTTTAATTATATGCATATCTAAATATCTATGTATAATATACAACAATAATTATGGAGCTGAGGTGTCACTTCCTTTTTTTACTGATAAAAAAATAGGCAAAAAGTATTATTAGGCCCTTGATCTTTCCTTTTTTAGTTCACTAAGCCCTTTATTTTTTATTTGGATACATTAAGCCTCTCATCATTTATTTTTGGTCCAATTAAGCCCTTAATGATCAAATTAGTAAGTTGTGAACATCTAATTCTGTTAAAAAATACGTTATTAACTTCATATATATTTGAAATTATTAAAAAAAATTACAGTTTGAATTAAGGTTTATACAGTTTTTCTATAGAGACATTATACATCCAAAACTGCTTTCAAATAGTTAAAAAATACAAATTTCTAATGCAGATAAAATGAATACTAGTCTATTAACCGAATTTTATGTTCAAAATTATTATTTTTAGTCATCAAGGGCTTAATGAGACCAAAAATAAATGAGCAGGGGCTTAATGTATCCAAATAAAAGATAAAGGGTTTAATGAACCAAAAAAAAAAGGAAGATCAGAGATCTAATGATGCTTTTTGCCTAAAAAATATGATATCTCTAATTCTCATTATATATCTATATATAATATAAAACAGTAACGATAGAGCTGATATGTCACTTTCTCTTGTTTTACTGATAAAAAATCTAATCTAATATATAATAAATTAATTTTAATTATATTATCATATTTATCTATAAAAAGAGTATTTTATTCGTATTATAACCAAGAGTTCTAAAGCATTTAGATTAATACCTAAATTTTGTCTAATTCTCAGCAAATCTATAAAACAGTAGCGATGAAGGTGATGTGTCACTTCCTTCTTTTTTATTAATAAAAAAATATAATATAATATAATATAATAATTTTAATTATATTATTATATTTATCTATAAAATGATTATGTAAAGTAAATGCAAAAATAAAATAATAAAATTTAATTTAATTTAGATGACATCTTTATGTCATTAATTTTAATTATTAAATTATAATTTTTTTTAATATTTATATACCAAGATGAATCCGTACATCGCATGGGTTAAAAATTAGTTTTATTGATTAATTTTAAGACGCGTGGAATACATCTTCCACATTTAACTTACTTTTTTGCAATCGACTGATTAATTGAAGTTCAAGGGCTAACTGAATATTTTATTCAACTTTAGAGGGCTATCAGAATATTTTGAAAGTTCAAGGAACCAATTAAGTTTTTTAGACAAATTCAAAAGGCAAATGATATATTAACCCAGAAATATAAAGTGAAAGCAAATAAGGTGTTCATATTATATTATATGACAAATTAGATTTTTATTTATTGAGATAAAGTATCAAAATATATTTAAGGTTTTTTGGAAGTATCAATTTAAAGTTGTACGTATAAAATAACACAAATAAAATAACACAAATGTAGGTTTTTTAGAAGTATCAATTTAAAGTTTCTCATATAAAATAACACAAATGTAGGTTTAACGTCTATAAAAGAGTATCAATTTAAATCTCGATAACGGAACTTGACATGCCATTATATTATAATCAGAACTTAATGGAATAATATAAATAACGTATTATGTTTTTTTATTGATACCTAAATTGGTACGTTTTTATAGACGTTAAACCTACATCGACATTATTTTATACGTATAGTCTAAATTAATATTTTCTCAAAAACTTTAAACATTTTTTATATTTTATTTTATTATTATTATTATTTGATAGGACTCAACATCTCTATCAAAATAGAATTCCATTATTATCCTATTTTAGGGGAAGAAGATAATGTGTGTGAGAATCACGATTTTGAGAAACATAAGCTTAACAATTTCAATAAAACTATTTTTTGACCCGTGCGATGCACGGATTCATCTTAATATATAAATATCAATAAAAATATAATTAATAATTACAATTAATGATATAAAAAATGAGGAAGTGACACATCAGCTCCATCGTTACTGTTTTATATTATATATAGATATGCAAAGAAATAGAGAGATTGTAGGGACTACTTTAAATTATGTAGAACTTTTAGATATAGATATGCAGAGAATTAGAGAGATTTTAGAGATTAATTTAAATTCTGTAGAACTCTTAGATATAGTACGGATAAAATAATCTTTTTATAAATAAATATAATAATATAACTAAAGTTAATATATTATATTTTTTATTATATTTTTTATTAGTAAAAAAGGAGGAAGTGACACCTCAGCTCCATCGTTACTGTTTTATATTATATATAGAATATAGATATGCAGAGAATTAGAGGGATTTTAGGGATTAATTTAAATTATGCAGAACTTTTAGATATAGTTATACAGAAAATTAGAGAGATTTTAGGGATCAATTTAAATTATGTAGAACTTTTAGATATAGATATGCAGAGAATTATAGATATTTTAGGGATTAATTTAAATTTTGTAGAACTCTTAGATATAGTACAGATAAAATAATCTTTTTATAAATAAATATAATAATATAACTCAAGTTAATATATTATATTTTATATTATATTTTTTATCAGTAAAAAAGGAGGGAGTGACACCTCAGCTCCATCGTTACTGTTTTATATTATATATAGATAGATATGCAGAGAATTAGAGAGATTTTAGGGATTAATTTAAATTCTGTAGAACTCTTAGATATAATACGGATAAAATAATCTTTTTATAAATAAATATAATAATATAACTAAAGTTAATATATTATATTTTTTATTATATTTTTTATCAGTAAAAAAGGAGGAAGTGACACCTCGGCTCCATCGTTACTGTTTTATATAGAATATAGATATGCAGAGAATTAGAGGGATTTTAGGGATTAATTTAAATTATGTAGAACTTTTAGATATAGATATGCAGGGAATTAGAGATATTTTAGGGATTAATTTAAATTATGTATAACTTTTAGATATATATATGCAGAGAATTAAAGAGATTTTAGGGATTAATTTAAATTATGTAGATCTCTTAGATATAGTACAGATAAAATAATCTTTTTATAAATAAATAAAATAATATAACTAAAGTTAATATATTATATTTTATATTATATTTTTTATCAGTAAAAAATGAGGAAGTGACACCTCAGCTCCATCGTTACTGTTTTATATTATATATAGATATGCAGAGAATTAGAGAGATTTTAAGGAGTAATTTAAATTATGTAGAACTTTTAGATATAGATATGCAGGGAATTAGAGATATTTTAGGGATTAATTTAAATTATGTATAACTTTTAGATATAGATATGCAGAGAATTAGAGAGATTTTAGGGATTAATTTAAATTATGTAGATCTCTTAGATATAGTACAGATAAAATAATCTTTTTATAAATAAATATAATAATATAACTAAAGTTAATATATTATATTTTATATTATATTTTTTATCAGTAAAAAAGGAGGAAGTGACACCTCAGCTCCATCGTTACTGTTTTATATTATATATAGATAGATATGCAGAGAATTAGAGAGATTTTAGGGACTAATTTAAATTATGTAGAACTTTTAGATATAGATATGCAGAGAATTAGAGAGATTTTAGGGATTAATTTAAATTATATAGAACGTTTAGATATAGATATGCAGAGAATTAGAGAGATTTTAGGGATTAATTTAAATTCTGTAGAACTCTTAGATATAGTACGGATAAAATAATCTTTTTATAAATAAATATAATAATATAACTAAAGTTAATATATTATATTTTTTATTATATTTTTTTTCAGTAAAAAAGGAGGAAGTGACACCTCAGCTCCGTCGTTACTGTTTTATATTATATATAGATATGCAGTGAATTGGAGAGATTTTAGGGACTAATTTAAATTATGTAGAACTTTTAGATATAGATATGCAGAGAATTAGAGATATTTTAGGGATTAATTTAAATTCTGTAGAACTCTTAGATATAGTACGGATAAAATAATCTTTTTATAAATAAATATAATAATATAACTAAAGTTAATATATTATATTTTTTATTATATTTTTTATCAGTAAAAAAGGAGGAAGTGACACCTCAGCTCCATCGTTACTGTTTTATATTATATATAGATATGCAGAGAATTAGAGAGATTTTAGGGACTAATTTAAATTATGTAGAACTTTTAGATATAGATATGCAGAGAATTAGAGATATTTTAGGGATTAATTTAAATTTTGTATAACTTTTAGATATAGATATGCAGAGAATTAGAGAGATTTTAGGGATTAATTTAAATTATGTAGAACTCGTAGATATAGTACGAATAAAATAATCTTTTTATAAATAAATATAATAATATAATTAAAGTTAATATATTATATTTTTTATCAGTAAAAAAGGAGGAAGTGACACTTCGGCTCCATCGTTACTGTTTTATATTATATATATATAGATATACAGAGGATTAGATGGATTTTAGGGATTAATTTAAATTATGTAGAACTTTTAGATATAGATATGCAAAGAGTTAGAGAGATTTTAGGGATTAATTTAAATTATGTAAAACTTTTCGATATAGATATGCAGAGAATTAGAGAGATTTTAGGGATTAATTTAAATTCTGTAGATCTCTTAGATATAGTACGGATAAAATAATCTTTTTATAAATAAATATAATAATATAACTAAAGTTAATATATTATATTTTATATTATATTTTTTAGGGATAATTACTAATCTAGCCCAATGAAGAACCCCACTTTACATATCTAACCCACCTTCCTTTCATTTTACCAAATTAGACAAATAAACCCATTTTGGACAAAACTACCCTTATTTTAGTTTGAAGGTTCATCTCCTACCTCCCGCTCCTTCCACTTCCACTTCCTCACCTGACCTTTCCCATTCAACTTCATTGTGGGTCATCTTCTTCATTTTCAGTTCGTTTCAACTGCATTTTACGTTTTGAACTCATCACTATATATAATCTGGGTTGTTCTTCTCTACATTTTCATTTTCATTTTCTCCTACCTCGACATTTTCATCTCCGGTTTCTTTCTTCCCTGCGAAGCGCGACTGTGATGGCAAGAAAACGGAAGGCGACGGCGGCGGCGGCAAGCGAAGAGGAAGGACGGACAAAGCATAAGGTAAGCATGCATCATCTTCTTCCCTGTTACCGCCATTAATGGATTAAATGCGCTCGAATGCGCTCGTATGTTAACTGTATGTAGATATGGTCGCATTTGTTACCTAAATGCGCTCAAATGCGACAAGGTATAATAGGCGAACATAGTGTCGCATTTGTTACCTAAATGCGACACATGCGACGAGCCATTCCATTAAACTGTCGCATTTATTACCTAAATGCGCTCAAATGCGACATTATACACCATGAAACATTGTCGCATTTGAGCGCATTCACAGACGAATGCGACATGATTGTAAGCCTTATACATAGAATATGTCAGTTTTGTTAGAGAATTTAATGTGTGTATGTTTAAAATTGTTACAGCATGATCCCAGTGAATCTAAAAAGAGAAAACATAGTTCCATTTTCAAATATCCCAAGGCGGTTAATTCGGATGCTCAAGTAACAGTCAGGTTTAATATGGATTCTAGGGTCATGATAAAGAAGTATTTGAGTGAAAAGCAGCTAGAAATGTATAGGAAAACATGTTTTGGTCAATATGTGGATATGAAAGTTGCTAGTTTCTCTGCTGGAATAGTGCATCATGTCCTATCACGGGAGATTAAACATAAAGAAAGTAAACACAGGGAGATGTGGTTTAGGGTGAGGGGAGTTGATATGCGGTTTGGAGATTGGGATTTTGGCCTGATAAGTGGTTTAAGGTTTGGGGTAAACATTGGGGAATTCATGGAAAGAATGTATGAATTAGAGATGCCGCATAGGTTGCGAAATAAGTACTTCAAGAAATACGAGACAATAACGACAATTCACTTCTTTGAAGTTTTGAAAAGTGTACAATGGAAGAAGAAGGATGCGACCGACCGATTTAACCAAGATGTTGTGATGATTGCCATGTTGTACTTTGTGCATGGCAATGTATTGGATAATGCTAACGAGAGGCATGCAAAGGATTGGGTTTTGGATCTTGCAGATTATCCAAGCATGTTTAATGAGTTTCCATGGGGGACGTTGGCTTGGGAGGAGACGTATAGGTTCTTGGACTGGGCCATTAGCAAAAGACTGAAGCAATTAGAGGCAAATGCAGCGGGAAATAGGAAACGTGTGCCATATCAACTTATTGGATTTGCACACGTATTCCAGGTATGATTTGTGTATAATTTGTGTATGATTTGTCTATATATGTTTAGTGTTTGAATGCGCCCAATTTCCATATGTGTCGCATTTATAATGGAATGCGCTCAAATGCGACATGATTGAGTTATAACCGTGTCGCAGTCGAGCGCATTGAAAATGGAATGCGACATGATTAGGTTATAAACCGTGTCGCTCGAGCACATTGAAATTGGAATGCGACATGATTAGGTTATAACCATGTCGCATTCGAGCGCATTCAAATGGAATGCGACAATGTTATAATTCTTATCAATGGATACCTCTTATTTGCAGACTTGGATTATTGAGTTGTGGAATGTGACTCATGCATATTACACAATGAGAAGTGGCAGCCCACTTCCACGCTTGTTTAGATGGTCCTAGAGAATAGTCCCCTCAAACAAAGCAATCAAAGAAACGTTTTCTGTAAGTGGAATGAGATTCGTGTGTTTCTCTTTACTTTGTATTTGTTTACCAATACATTGCTATTTTTTTTTCAATGTAAGGTTGCTGATCCTCCAGACGCGTGTCTTGTGGTTGAGGATAGAGAGAAAGAGTTCGATTGGTACACGTATTTGGTGGACCATGTTGAAGGACGGGAAGTTGATATAAATGCTATATTTGCCCCAATAATGAAAGGTAAGGAGAAGGTTGAAGCTGAGGAAGAGGAAGGTGATGGGGAGGAGTAAAGTGATGAGGAGGAAGGTGATGAGGAGGAAGGTGATGAAGAGGAGGGTGATGATGGAGGTGATGGAGGTGATGATGAAGAGGGTGGTGAGGAAGGGGATGAAGTTGATAGATATATCATTGCATCACGGTCACAAACGACCGAGATAAAACAACTTCAAAAAGTTCTAACGGATGTGCTTGAGAGGCATCATACGTGGTGCAAGGGACAATTTAGTAAGGTCGACAGTAGGTTAGACAACCTAGATGAACGGGTATCATTGATTGAGGGAGATATAAAAGAATTAAAGGCGATGGGTCGACCCAATGCTAATGTGGAGAATGAGGAGGCTGAGGCCAGTAAAATTCGGGAGGAGCCAGTGGTCGAAGAGGGGCGGATGAAAGATGGAAAGGAACAAGAGGCAGGTATGGTTCAAGAGGAGCCGATGAAAGATGGAAAGGAACAAGAGGCAGATATGGTTCAAGATGAGGAGGTTCAGAATGTTATTGTGGTACCAGACGATTCTGTGCAGGAGGAAGTTGCGCAATTAGATGAGGTTGTCCATCTTGATGATTATGTGCCTGAGGAAGTGATACCAAAGTTGCAGCAAGAGGTATAAGTTGGTTGAATTTATACATATCGTATCTCTGTGTCGCATTCTGTAGTGGAATGCGCTTGAATGCGACAAGATTTTGCACTATGGCTTGTCGCATTAGAGCGCATTCATCTCCAATGCGATAAGATGTTGCACTATGGCTTGTCGCATTAGAGCGCATTCATCTCCAATGCGATAAGATGTTGCACTATGGCTTGTCGCATTAGAGCGCATTAATCTCCAATGCGACAAGATGTTGAATTACAGCTTTCACGTATGAATTATTCATTACCATGTTTTTGTAGGTGGTTGATCCAAAAGAAGATAAATGTCGAGGGACCGGAAAAGATGAAGTTAAGGAAAATACTCGATGAGGTATAGTTCCAACCCGAGGTGGAGGCACAGTTAGAGGTAAAGGAGCAGGACATGGAAAAGGAGCAGGACGTGGAACAAAAGTAGTACGTGGAAAAGGTAAACGGGTTGCTAAGGTTAGCAAGTATTTGAATTCACCGTGGACCGATCCATTAAAGTACACCGATCCAGTAGCATTATATGGTGGCCATATCAAGTCCGGATTTGAGGAAACACCAGTCATTTGTAATGTTGATGATCAGCGCCACCGAATAGATGCATGTTTGATAAAAGAGCTGGAATCGTGGATCAACGGGCCTGAATCAACTCAGGGAATACGTTTGAAAGGTTTAGAAATATACAGTTTGGATGCAAAAAATTTCAATACACTTCGGGATGTGGGGACGTATATCTGGAATGAGGTAACCTTAATCTTATATCATATTCATTTGTAAGTATGTGACTTTTACTGTATTAAATGTTTGCATAATCTTATTGTAGCATATCAATGGTTGGCTGTATTTACTTAGACGACAGTCAGTACAAACTGATGTGGCTGCAGAATGGACCACTGTTGATACTGACTTTGTTGGATGTATGTGCCAAGCCATGTTTGTGAAGGGGTTCAATGAACCGGGGTGGGATAGTGAAGACTATTTCGTATGAAGAGTAAAAGGTGATGCAGATAATTTTGTACGCCCTTGGCACACAGTGAAGAGAGTGTTTATTCCGATAAATTACAAGCAAGAGCACTGGATCCTAGGAGTGTTCGAGTTGGGGAATATGCACTTATATATATATGACAGTCTTGTATCAAACATGTCGGAGCAACCTTTGGATGCGGTTCTCCAAACACCCTTGCAAGTCATTGTTAGAGTAATGGAATTAAGTGGCTATTTCGTAGATGGACGGGAAAATGTGCGACGGATGATCACTTGGAGCAGAGTTACAGGGGTGCCACAACAAATGTCCGGCTCAAATGACTGTGGTGTTTGGACTTGCATAAACGCACAATTCTTAAGTGGATTACATGATCTCCCGCATGATGACTCTTATGTATATCCATACAATTCTACGGATGGCGCTTTCTTTCGTTTACGACTTACGGTTGAGTTGTTTCATGGACGTTTGTTAGACTTCAAATGATATTGTACTCTGATTCATGATGTTGTTATATATGTAATATTTATGCACAATTTGTTATAAACCCTGTCGCATTTGAAAGGAATGCGCTCAAATGCGACGTCAAGTATTCACAATGAATTTCCTGAGTCGCATTTGAGCGCATTCAACGCACAAATGCGACTAGGATTCTTCTAAACCCTGTCGCATTTGAATGGAATGCGCTCAAATGCGACGCGAAGTATTCACAATGAATTTCCTGAGTCGCATTTGAGCGCATTCAACGCACAAATGCGACTAGGATTCTTATAAACCCTGTCGTATTTGAGTGGAATGCGCTCAAATGCGACGTGAAGTATTCACAATTTGTACAAGATAACAAGATAAAGTATTATACAATATAAATTTGTTTGTCCCCAATAGAATCATACAAGCACATGATAAAGACAAATGATCATAAATGCTTCGAGGTAGTAGTGTTAGAACAACTTGCTGAACTTGAGATTACACTAGGAAGCCGACTAGTGTTTGGAAGCATGGATGGACAATTCAAACGATTATGACCGATGCTTCCGCATCTGCTACACCTTGTGCGAATTACGTCTTCACCCACAGATGGCCTTCTTTTTTGACCTTTTGGTCGACCAGCAGACCGTCCCTCCTTCTTAGGAGGAAGCACTTTCATAGGATTCTCGTTCACTTTCCATTCTGATTGATGACCAAGTGGATATATCGACTCACCCCATGCCAACTTAACTGACTCGTTGGTGTAGTAGCGATGTACCCACCTATAGGCGTTATCCATCCTATGTTTGGAAGCAATTTTGCATACGTGTTCACATGGAAATTGTGCTAGTTGCCATTTCCTGCACGTACATGTTCCTGCATTTAAATCAACAAGTCCCCCCTTAACCCGATCACCGATTTGAAAGGTGTGATTATCCACAGGGAAATATGAACAACGTATCGCTGTCTCTACACACTTTATCATCCTTTCTTCCGGCTTCCTTGCCAAATAGCCCACACGTTCTTCTGCAGAAACATATTAATCTCGTAAATAATTACGTATGTCTAAATAAAATAAAATAAAATTGAATACACGTTTATAACCTGCTTCTGTACGTCTCTCGTAAAACCATTTTTGTAGTGTCATGCGTATGAACTCAACCAACATTGTGATTGGTAGACGTCTAGCCTCCACCATTAACGCGTTGAATGATTCTGCCACATTCGTCGTGATAATGTTATATCGACGACCACAGAAGAATGCACAGGACCATTTCTCTTTTCCAGCTGGCAGTAAATATTCGGCAGCACCGGAATGTAGTGAACGAAGTGTTGCAAAGGATTCCTCAAAATCAGATACCCGATAGGATTTTGCACATTTCCAAAATGCCTCATCTATCTTACGAATTCCACGAAATTTGGCCTTAACATTTTATTGCAGATGACGTGCGCACGCCCCGTGAACAGCATTAGGAAAAACCAAACTAACTGCATGTATAATGCTTTGGTTCCGATCTGATATAATGGCTAGATCTTCAACATCATTCAGACACTCTTTCAATTTGTTGAAAAACCAGAGCCATGATTCATTACTTTCTTTCGGTCCAACTCCAAATGCAACAGGAAAGATCATTTTGTTCGCATCAACACCAACTGCAATGTATAATATGCCGGGATATTTACCTTTTAGAAACGTTCCATCAACGGCAATGATAGGTCGAATATGTAGTTTAAAACCTCTCAATGATGCACCCATAGCCATAAAGAAAAATCTAAATTGATCATCATCATCTGTCTCGATATGTGTCACGGTACCCGGATTTGTACTTTTCAACATCTCACAGTAGTCCGGCAACAACATGAACGATTCCTCCAGGGAACCACTTTGTGCTTCCAATGCCCAGTGTCTTGCTCTCCAAGCTTGCATATAAGAAAGATTGACGGAAAAATCTCGTTCAAAATCAAAAACAATATCCTTTGGTCGATGCACCCGATTTTCCAAATCAAACCTGCTTCGGAGTAGTATCCCTGCAACACGTTTCCCCGCTTGCCTATGGTGCGGACATATCTGATCTCTCCCACAAGCATGCATGTCCATACCATCTATTCTTGAAAGCCTGAACAAATTGGAACCTGGAATGACGATCCCTCTAGCCCTCCAATTGCATTTGCCCACATCCTTACATTTCACCTCAAACAAAGACTTGTTTAATTTGTAAACCTTCCATTCAAACTTATTTTCAATTGCATATTTTCCAAGTGAATCTTGCAATTCAATTTTGTTTGAAAATATATCATTGACCCTCAAAGCAGTACCTCTGTTTGATTGTTTAGGTGCAATCATATTCACGTGCGCATCGCATGGCTTTGGACACCATCGAAATGGATCAGTCATCCTTTTCATTCTATCTTCATCGCCATCCTCATATGGGATACGTTGGACGCATTTAGATTGCTTAACTGTTTCGTGAACACTTTTAACAGGAATTTCATTCTGAGTGGTATCTTCATTCTCCACATTATCACCATTATCGTAACAATAATCATTATCATAATGCTCATCATAATGATCGTGATTATCATTATTCATATAATCATCGATGCCATTTCCACAATCGTTGTCATCCTTACCATGTATAGGAGCATCCAGTTCGATGGTGGGATCATTACTTACTACTTCCGTTGGTTTGCTTTGACCAACATGTCCATCCTTGTTAGGTCGCAATGTTGAAGCTTGTATTGTTCGCATGTTTAGAGTAGCATACAATGGAATCAAATCGGTCGGATTCATTCGGCAGTACTCTATAAATCCCATGACATCTCCATCATCATCAATATCTGCTATCCCACCACGCAGTTTATTTGGACCATATGTCGCCTGCATTGACATTTGGAGATCATACGAGGTTGAGTCAACGCGGAGTGCACCATAAACTTTCTCTTTCAACTTTTGCAAGTCAATATCTATTGGCAAAACCAACAACTTCGCTTTACCACCCACGTATGTCATCACTTTTCCTTCTGTAGTCCACTGTCCGTTCCAAGATAAAAAAACACGTACACCTCTCTTTGGTTGACATACTTCTACATTAGTAAAATGGACACGTGATCAAAACATAATAAAGCCAATTCATATGTAAATGAAGCTCAAATCCGACATGATACACCAAAATGCGACTCAAATGCGACAAGCTATACCAAAATGCGACTGCCAAATGCGACATGGTACATCAAATGCGACCGCCAAATGCGACCGCAAATGCGACATGGATATGAATGCGACAAGCTATATATTAGTCCTTGTCGCATTTTATTATATGTGTCGCATTTGACCACCGAATGCGACAGATCGGGAGACAATGGCGGAATCGGAAAATGTCAAGATTCAAACAAATGTATTCGAAAACCAACTGTGTATTTCTAGTAATATGTATGAAAAATGAGGGAATGATACTTACATGAACTTGAATGGGGTATGGATATCTTTAGATCTTGGGTTGAGTTGATAAATTTTTCTGTGAGAATGTGAAAGTAAATGAAAGGGAAAGAGGAGATGGTTGTTATATGAGAATAAGGGTAGTTTTGTCCAAAATGGGTTTATTTATCTAATTTGGTAAAATGAAAGGAATGTGGGTTAGATATGTAAAGTGGGGTTCTTCATTGGGCTAGATTAGTAATTATCAGTAAAAAAGGAGGAAGTGACACCTCAGCTCCATCGTTACTGTCTTATATTATATATAGATATGCAGAGAATTAGAGAGATTTTAGGGACTAATTTAAATTATGTAGAACTTTTAGATATAGATATGCAGAGAATTAGAGAGATTTTATGGATTAATTTAAATTCTGTAGAACTCTTAGATATAGTACGGATAAAATAATCTTTTTATAAATAAATATAATAATATAACTAAAGTTAATATATTATATTTTTTATTATATTTTTTATCAGTAAAAAAGGAGGAAGTGACACCTCAGCTCCATCGTTACTATTTTATATTATATATACATATGCAGAGAATTAGAGAGATTTTAGGGACTAATTTAAATTATGTAGAACTTTTAGATATAGGCATGCAGAGAATTAAAGAGATTTTAGGGATTAATTTAAATTCTGTAGAACTCTTAGATATAGTACGGATAAAATAATCTTTTTATAAATAAATATAATAATATAACTAAAGTTAATATATTATATTTTTTATCAGTAAAAAAGGAGGAAGTGACACCTCAGGTCCATCGTCACTGTTTTATATTATATATAGATATATAGATATGTAGAGAATTAGAGGGATTTTAGGGACAAATTTAAATTATGTAGAACTTTTAGATATAGATATGCAGAGAATTAGAGAGATTTTAGGGATTAATTTAAATTCTATAGAACTCTTAGATATAGTACGGATAAAATAATCTTTTTATAAATAAATATAATAATATAACTAAAGTTAATATATTATATTTTTTATTATATTTTTTATCAGTAAAAAAGGAGGAAGTGACACCTCAGCTCCATCGTTACTGTTTTATATTATATATAGATATGTAGAGAACTAGAGAGATTTTAGGGACTAATTTAAATTATGTAGAACTTTTAGATATAGATATGCAGAGAATTAGAGAGATTTTAGGGATTAATTTAAATTATGTAGAATCTTAGATATAGTACGGATAAAATAATCTTTTTATAAATAAATATAATAATATAACTAAAGTTAATATATTATATTTTTTATCAGTAAAAAAGGAGGAAGTGACACCTCAGCTCCATCGTTACTGTTTTATATTATATATATAGATATGCAGAAATTAGATGGATTTTAGGGACTAATTTAAATTATGTAGAACTTTTAGATATAGATATGCAGAGAATTAGAGATATTTAAATTATGTATAACTTTTAGATATAAATATGCAGAGAATTAGAGATATTTTAGGAATTAATTTAAATTATGTAGAACTCTTAGATATAGTATGGATAAAATAATCTTTTTATAAATAAATATAATAATATAATTAAAGTTAATATATTATATTTTTTATTATATTTTTTATCAGTAAAAAAGGAGGAAGTGACACCTCGGCTCCATCGTTACTGTTTTATATTATATATAGATATGTAGAGAATTAGAGGGATTTTAAGGACTAATTTAAATTATGTAGAACTTTTAGATATAGATATGCAGAGAATTAGAGAGATTTTAGGGATTAATTTAAATTCTGTAGAACTCTTAGATATAGTACGGATAAAATAATCTTTTTATAAATAAATATAATAATATAACTAAAGTTAATATATTATATTTTTTATCAGTAAAAAAGGAGGAAGTGACACCTCAGTTCCATCGTTACTGTTTTATATTATATATATAGATATGCAGAGAATTAGAGAGATTTTAGGGACTAATTTAAATTATGTAGAACTTTTAGATATAGATATGCAGAGAATTAGAGAGATTTTAGGGATTAATTTAAATTATGTAGAATCTTAGATATAGTACGGATAAAATAATCTTTTTATAAATAAATATAATAATATAACTAAAGTTAATATATTATATTTTTTATCAGTAAAAAATGAGGAAGTGACACCTCAGCTCCATCGTTACTGTTTTATATTATATATAGATATGCAGAGAATTAGAGAGATTTTAGGGACTAATTTAAATTATGTAGAACTCTTAGATATAGTACGGATAAAATAATCTTTTTATAAATAAATATAATAATATAACTAAAGTTAATATATTATATTTTTTATTATATTTTTTATCAGTAAAAAAGGAGGAAGTGACACCTCAGCTCCATCGTTACTATTTTATATTATATATACATATGCAGAGAATTAGAGAGATTTTAGGGACTAATTTAAATTATGTAGAACTTTTAGATATAGGCATGCAGAGAATTAAAGAGATTTTAGGGATTAATTTAAATTCTGTAGAACTCTTAGATATAGTACGGATAAAATAATCTTTTTATAAATAAATATAATAATATAACTAAAGTTAATATATTATATTTTTTATTATATTTTTTATCAGTAAAAAAGGAGGAAGTGACACCTCAGCTCCATCGTTACTATTTTATATTATATATACATATGCAGAGAATTAGAGAGATTTTAGGGACTAATTTAAATTATGTAGAACTTTTAGATATAGGCATGCAGAGAATTAAAGAGATTTTAGGGATTAATTTAAATTCTGTAGAACTCTTAGATATAGTACGGATAAAATAATCTTTTTATAAATAAATATAATAATATAACTAAAGTTAATATATTATATTTTTTATCAGTAAAAAAGGAGGAAGTGACACCTCAGGTCCATCGTCACTGTTTTATATTATATATAGATATATAGATATGTAGAGAATTAGAGGGATTTTAGGGACAAATTTAAATTATGTAGAACTTTTAGATATAGATATGCAGAGAATTAGAGAGATTTTAGGGATTAATTTAAATTCTATAGAACTCTTAGATATAGTACGGATAAAATAATCTTTTTATAAATAAATATAATAATATAACTAAAGTTAATATATTATATTTTTTATTATATTTTTTATCAGTAAAAAAGGAGGAAGTGACACCTCAGCTCCATCGTTACTGTTTTATATTATATATAGATATGTAGAGAACTAGAGAGATTTTAGGGACTAATTTAAATTATGTAGAACTTTTAGATATAGATATGCAGAGAATTAGAGAGATTTTAGGGATTAATTTAAATTATGTAGAATCTTAGATATAGTACGGATAAAATAATCTTTTTATAAATAAATATAATAATATAACTAAAGTTAATATATTATATTTTTTATCAGTAAAAAAGGAGGAAGTGACACCTCAGCTCCATCGTTACTGTTTTATATTATATATATAGATATGCAGAAATTAGATGGATTTTAGGGACTAATTTAAATTATGTAGAACTTTTAGATATAGATATGCAGAGAATTAGAGATATTTAAATTATGTATAACTTTTAGATATAAATATGCAGAGAATTAGAGATATTTTAGGAATTAATTTAAATTATGTAGAACTCTTAGATATAGTATGGATAAAATAATCTTTTTATAAATAAATATAATAATATAATTAAAGTTAATATATTATATTTTTTATTATATTTTTTATCAGTAAAAAAGGAGGAAGTGACACCTCGGCTCCATCGTTACTGTTTTATATTATATATAGATATGTAGAGAATTAGAGGGATTTTAAGGACTAATTTAAATTATGTAGAACTTTTAGATATAGATATGCAGAGAATTAGAGAGATTTTAGGGATTAATTTAAATTCTGTAGAACTCTTAGATATAGTACGGATAAAATAATCTTTTTATAAATAAATATAATAATATAACTAAAGTTAATATATTATATTTTTTATCAGTAAAAAAGGAGGAAGTGACACCTCAGTTCCATCGTTACTGTTTTATATTATATATATAGATATGCAGAGAATTAGAGAGATTTTAGGGACTAATTTAAATTATGTAGAACTTTTAGATATAGATATGCAGAGAATTAGGGAGATTTTAGGGATTAATTTAAATTCTGTAGAACTCTTAGATATAGTACGGATAAAATAATCTTTTTATAAATAAATATAATAATATAACTAAAGTTAATATATTATATTTTTTATCAGTAAAAAATGAGGAAGTGACACCTCAGCTCCATCGTTACTGTTTTATATTATATATAGATATGCAGAGAATTAGAGAGATTTTAGGGACTAATTTAAATTATGTAGAACTCTTAGATATAGTACGGATAAAATAATCTTTTTATAAATAAATATAATAATATAACTAAAGTTAATATATTATATTTTTTATTATATTTTTTATCAGTAAAAAAGGAGGAAGTGACACCTCAGCTCCATCGTTACTATTTTATATTATATATACATATGCAGAGAATTAGAGAGATTTTAGGGACTAATTTAAATTATGTAGAACTTTTAGATATAGGCATGCAGAGAATTAAAGAGATTTTAGGGATTAATTTAAATTCTGTAGAACTCTTAGATATAGTACGGATAAAATAATCTTTTTATAAATAAATATAATAATATAACTAAAGTTAATATATTATATTTTTTATTATATTTTTTATCAGTAAAAAAGGAGGAAGTGACACCTCAGCTCCATCGTTACTATTTTATATTATATATACATATGCAGAGAATTAGAGAGATTTTAGGGACTAATTTAAATTATGTAGAACTTTTAGATATAGGCATGCAGAGAATTAAAGAGATTTTAGGGATTAATTTAAATTCTGTAGAACTCTTAGATATAGTACGGATAAAATAATCTTTTTATAAATAAATATAATAATATAACTAAAGTTAATATATTATATTTTTTATCAGTAAAAAAGGAGGAAGTGACACCTCATGTCCATCGTCACTGTTTTATATTATATATAGATATATAGATATGTAGAGAATTAGAGGGATTTTAGGGACAAATTTAAATTATGTAGAACTTTTAGATATAGATATGCAGAGAATTAGAGAGATTTTAGGGATTAATTTAAATTCTATAGAACTCTTAGATATAGTACGGATAAAATAATCTTTTTATAAATAAATATAATAATATAACTAAAGTTAATATATTATATTTTTTATCAGTAAAAAAGGAGGAAGTGACACCTCAGCTCCATCGTTACTGTTTTATATTATATATAGATATGTAGAGAACTAGAGAGATTTTAGGGACTAATTTAAATTATGTAGAACTTTTAGATATAGATATGCAGAGAATTAGAGAGATTTTAGGGATTAATTTAAATTATGTAGAATCTTAGATATAGTACGGATAAAATAATCTTTTTATAAATAAATATAATAATATAACTAAAGTTAATATATTATATTTTTTATCAGTAAAAAAGGAGGAAGTGACACCTCAGCTCCATCGTTACTGTTTTATATTATATATATAGATATGCAGAGAATTAGATGGATTTTAGGGACTAATTTAAATTATGTAGAACTTTTAGATATAGATATGCAGAGAATTAGAGATATTTAAATTATGTATAACTTTTAGATATAAATATGCAGAGAATTAGAGATATTTTAGGAATTAATTTAAATTATGTAGAACTCTTAGATATAGTATGGATAAAATAATCTTTTTATAAATAAATATAATAATATAATTAAAGTTAATATATTATATTTTTTATTATATTTTTTATCAGTAAAAAAGGAGGAAGTGACACCTCGGCTCCATCGTTACTGTTTTATATTATATATAGATATGTAGAGAACTAGAGAGATTTTAGGGACTAATTTAAATTATGTAGAACTTTTAGATATAGATATGCAGAGAATTAGAGAGATTTTAGGGATTAATTTAAATTCTGTAGAACTCTTAGATATAGTACGGATAAAATAATCTTTTTATAAATAAATATAATAATATAACTAAAGTTAATATATTATATTTTTTATCAGTAAAAAAGGAGGAAGTGACACCTCAGTTCCATCGTTACTGTTTTATATTATATATATAGATATGCAGAGAATTAGAGAGATTTTAGGGACTAATTTAAATTATGTAGAACTTTTAGATATAGATATGCAGAGAATTAGGGAGATTTTAGGGATTAATTTAAATTCTGTAGAACTCTTAGATATAGTACGGATAAAATAATCTTTTTATAAATAAATATAATAATATAACTAAAGTTAATATATTATATTTTTTATCAGTAAAAAATGAGGAAGTGACACCTCAGCTCCATCGTTACTGTTTTATATTATATATAGATATGCAGAGAATTAGAGAGATTTTAGGGACTAATTTAAATTATGTAGAACTTTTAGATATAGATATGCAGAGAATTAGAGAGATTTTAGGGATTAATTTAAATTATGTAGAACTCTTAGATATAGTACGGATAAAATAATCTTTTTATAAATAAATATAATAATATAACTAAAGTTAATATATTATATTTTTTATTATATTTTTTATCAGTAAAAAATGAGGAAGTGACACCTCAGCTCCATCGTTACTTTTTTATATTATATATATAGATATGCAGAGAATTAGATGGATTTTAGGGACTAATTTAAATTATGTAGAACTTTTAGATATAGGTATGTAGAGAATTAAAGAGATTTTAGGGATTAATTTAAATTCTGTAGAACTCTTTGATATAATATGGATAAAATAAATTTTTTTTATAAATAAATATAATAATATAACTAAAGTTAATATATTATATTTTTTATTATATTTTTTATCAGTAAAAAAGGAGGAAGTGACACTTTGGCTCCATCGTTACTGTTTTATATTATATATATAGATATGCAGAGGATTAGATGGATTTTAGGGATTAATTTAAATAATGTAGAACTTTTAGATATAGATATGCAGAGACTTAGAGAGATTTTAGGGATTACTTTAAATTATGTAAAACTTTTAGATATAGATATGCACAGAATTAGAGAGATTTTAGGGATCAATTTAAATTCTGTAGATCTCTTAGATATAGTACGGATAAAATAATCTTTTTATAAATAAATATAATAATATAACTAAAGTTAATATATTATATTTTATATTATATTTTTTATCAGTAAAAAAGGAGGAAGTGACACCTCAGCTCCATCGTTACTGTTTTATATTATATATAGATATGCAGAGAATTAGAGAGATTTTAGGGACTAATTTAAATTATGTAGAACTTTTAGATATAGATATGCAGAGAATTAGAGATATTTTAGGGATTAATTTAATTATGTAAAACTTTTAGATATAGATATGCAGAGAATTAGAGAGATTTTAGGGATTAATTTAAATTCTGTAGATCTCTTAGATGGTGTCTTCTATGGTTACTTTGTTTTTGACAAAGTAAACATTACTTGGTTATTTTCACCATTGGATGATGGAGTATAAAATTCATCCAATGGTGAAAACACACAAAGTAAGGCTTACTTTGTAAAAAACAAAGTAAGCATAGCCTTTACCTCTCTTTAGATATAATACGGATAAAATAATCTTTTTATAAATAAATATAATAGTATAACTAAAGTTAATATATTATATTTTATATTATATTTTTTATCAGTAAAAAAGGAGGAAGTGACACTTCGGCTCCATCGTTACTGTTTTATATTATATATATAGATATGCAGAGAATTAGATGGATTTTAGGGATTAATTTAAATTATGTAGAACTTTTAGATATAGATATGCAGAGACTTAGAGAGATTTTAGGGATTAATTTAAATTATGTAAAACTTTTAGATATAGATATGTAGAGAATTAGAGAGATTTTAGGGATTAATTTAAATTATGTAGAACTCTTAGATATAGTATGGATAAAATAATCTTTTTATAAATAAATATAATAATATAACTAAAGTTAATATATTATATTTTTTATTATATTTTTTATCAGTAAAAAAGGAGTAAGTGACACTTCGGCTCCATCGTTACTGTTTTATATTATATATATAGATATGCAGAGAATTAGATTGATTTTAGGGATTAATTTAAATTATGTAGGACTTTTAGATATAGATATGCAGAGACTTAGAGAGATTTTAGGGATTAATTTAAATTATGTAAAACTTTTAGATATAGATATGCAGAGAATTAGACAGATTTTAGGGATTAATTTAAATTATGTAGAACTCTTAGATATAGTATGGATAAAATAATCTTTTTATAAATAAATATAATAATATAACTAAAGTTAATATATTATATTTTTTATTATATTTTTTATCAGTAAAAAAGGAGGAAGTGACACCTCAGCTCCATCGTTACTGTTTTATATTATATACATATGCAGAGAATTAGAGAGATTTTAGGGACTAATTTAAATTATGTAAAACTTTTAGATATAGGCATGCAGAGAATTAAATAGATTTTAGGGATTAATTTAAATTCTGTAGAACTCTTAGATATAGTACGGATAAAATAATCTTTTTATAAATAAATATAATAATATAACTAAAGTTAATATATTATATTTTTTATTATATTTTTTATCAGTAAAAAAGGAGGAAGTGACACCTCAGGTCCATCGTCACTGTTTTATATTATATATAGATATGTAGAGAACTAGAGAGATTTTAGGGACTAATTTAAATTATGTAGAACTTTTAGATATAGATATGCAGAGAATTAGAGAGATTTTAGGGATTAATTTAAATTATGTAGAATCTTAGATATAGTACGGATAAAATAATCTTTTTATAAATAAATATAATAATATAACTAAAGTTAATATATTATATTTTTTATCAGTAAAAAAGGAGGAAGTGACACCTCAGCTCCATCGTTACTGTTTTATATTATATATATAGATATGCAGAGAATTAGATGGATTTTAGGGACTAATTTAAATTATGTAGAACTTTTAGATATAGATATGCAGAGAATTAGAGATATTTAAATTATGTATAACTTTTAGATATAAATATGCAGAGAATTAGAGATATTTTAGGAATTAATTTAAATTATGTAGAACTCTTAGATATAGTATGGATAAAATAATCTTTTTATAAATAAATATAATAATATAATTAAAGTTAATATATTATATTTTTTATTATATTTTTTATCAGTAAAAAAGGAGGAAGTGACACCTCGGCTCCATCGTTACTGTTTTATATTATATATAGATATGTAGAGAACTAGAGAGATTTTAGGGACTAATTTAAATTATGTAGAACTTTTAGATATAGATATGCAGAGAATTAGAGAGATTTTAGGGATTAATTTAAATTCTGTAGAACTCTTAGATATAATACGGATAAAATAATCTTTTTATAAATAAATATAATAATATAACTAAAGTTAATATATTATATTTTTTATCAGTAAAAAAGGAGGAAGTGACACCTCAGTTCCATCGTTACTGTTTTATATTATATATATAGATATGCAGAGAATTAGAGAGATTTTAGGGACTAATTTAAATTATGTAGAACTTTTAGATATAGATATGCAGAGAATTAGGGAGATTTTAGGGATTAATTTAAATTCTGTAGAACTCTTAGATATAGTACGGATAAAATAATCTTTTTATAAATAAATATAATAATATAACTAAAGTTAATATATTATATTTTTTATCAGTAAAAAATGAGGAAGTGACACCTCAGCTCCATCGTTACTGTTTTATATTATATATAGATATGCAGAGAATTAGAGAGATTTTAGGGACTAATTTAAATTATGTAGAACTTTTAGATATAGATATGCAGAGAATTAGAGAGATTTTAGGGATTAATTTAAATTATGTAGAACTCTTAGATATAGTACGGATAAAATAATCTTTTTATAAATAAATATAATAATATAACTAAAGTTAATATATTATATTTTTTATTATATTTTTTATCAGTAAAAAATGAGGAAGTGACACCTCAGCTCCATCGTTACTTTTTTATATTATATATATAGATATGCAGAGAATTAGATGGATTTTAGGGACTAATTTAAATTATGTAGAACTTTTAGATATAGGTATGCAGAGAATTAAAGAGATTTTAGGGATTAATTTAAATTCTGTAGAACTCTTTGATATAATATGGATAAAATAAATTTTTTTTATAAATAAATATAATAATATAACTAAAGTTAATATATTATATTTTTTATTATATTTTTTATCAGTAAAAAAGGAGGAAGTGACACTTTGGCTCCATCGTTACTGTTTTATATTATATATATAGATATGCAGAGGATTAGATGGATTTTAGGGATTAATTTAAATAATGTAGAACTTTTAGATATAGATATGCAGAGACTTAGAGAGATTTTAGGGATTACTTTAAATTATGTAAAACTTTTAGATATAGATATGCACAGAATTAGAGAGATTTTAGGGATCAATTTAAATTCTGTAGATCTCTTAGATATAGTACGGATAAAATAATCTTTTTATAAATAAATATAATAATATAACTAAAGTTAATATATTATATTTTATATTATATTTTTTATCAGTAAAAAAGGAGGAAGTGACACCTCAGCTCCATCGTTACTGTTTTATATTATATATAGATATGCAGAGAATTAGAGAGATTTTAGGGACTAATTTAAATTATGTAGAACTTTTAGATATAGATATGCAGAGAATTAGAGATATTTTAGGGATTAATTTAATTATGTAAAACTTTTAGATATAGATATGCAGAGAATTAGAGAGATTTTAGGGATTAATTTAAATTCTGTAGATCTCTTAGATGGTGTCTTCTATGGTTACTTTGTTTTTGACAAAGTAAACATTACTTGGTTATTTTCACCATTGGATGATGGAGTATAAAATTCATCCAATGGTGAAAACACACAAAGTAAGGCTTACTTTGTAAAAAACAAAGTAAGCATAGCCTTTACCTCTCTTTAGATATAATACGGATAAAATAATCTTTTTATAAATAAATATAATAGTATAACTAAAGTTAATATATTATATTTTATATTATATTTTTTATCAGTAAAAAAGGAGGAAGTGACACTTCGGCTCCATCGTTACTGTTTTATATTATATATATAGATATGCAGAGAATTAGATGGATTTTAGGGATTAATTTAAATTATGTAGAACTTTTAGATATAGATATGCAGAGACTTAGAGAGATTTTAGGGATTAATTTAAATTATGTAAAACTTTTAGATATAGATATGTAGAGAATTAGAGAGATTTTAGGGATTAATTTAAATTATGTAGAACTCTTAGATATAGTATGGATAAAATAATCTTTTTATAAATAAATATAATAATATAACTAAAGTTAATATATTATATTTTTTATTATATTTTTTATCAGTAAAAAAGGAGGAAGTGACACTTCGGCTCCATCGTTACTGTTTTATATTATATATATAGATATGCAGAGAATTAGATTGATTTTAGGGATTAATTTAAATTATGTAGGACTTTTAGATATAGATATGCACAGACTTAGAGAGATTTTAGGGATTAATTTAAATTATGTAAAACTTTTAGATATAGATATGCAGAGAATTAGACAGATTTTAGGGATTAATTTAAATTATGTAGAACTCTTAGATATAGTATGGATAAAATAATCTTTTTATAAATAAATATAATAATATAACTAAAGTTAATATATTATATTTTTTATTATATTTTTTATCAGTAAAAAAGGAGGAAGTGACACCTCAGCTCCATCGTTACTGTTTTATATTATATACATATGCAGAGAATTAGAGAGATTTTAGGGACTAATTTAAATTATGTAAAACTTTTAGATATAGGCATGCAGAGAATTAAATAGATTTTAGGGATTAATTTAAATTCTGTAGAACTCTTAGATATAGTACGGATAAAATAATCTTTTTATAAATAAATATAATAATATAACTAAAGTTAATATATTATATTTTTTATTATATTTTTTATCAGTAAAAAAGGAGGAAGTGACACATCAGGTCCATCGTCACTGTTTTATATTATATATAGATATGTAGAGAACTAGAGAGATTTTAGGGACTAATTTAAATTATGTAGAACTTTTAGATATAGATATGCAGAGAATTAGAGAGATTTTAGGGATTAATTTAAATTATGTAGAATCTTAGATATAGTACGGATAAAATAATCTTTTTATAAATAAATATAATAATATAACTAAAGTTAATATATTATATTTTTTATCAGTAAAAAAGGAGGAAGTGACACCTCAGCTCCATCGTTACTGTTTTATATTATATATATAGATATGCAGAGAATTAGATGGATTTTAGGGACTAATTTAAATTATGTAGAACTTTTAGATATAGATATGCAGAGAATTAGAGATATTTAAATTATGTATAACTTTTAGATATAAATATGCAGAGAATTAGAGATATTTTAGGAATTAATTTAAATTATGTAGAACTCTTAGATATAGTATGGATAAAATAACCTTTTTATAAATAAATATAATAATATAATTAAAGTTAATATATTATATTTTTTATTATATTTTTTATCAGTAAAAAAGGAGGAAGTGACACCTCGGCTCCATCGTTACTGTTTTATATTATATATAGATATGTAGAGAACTAGAGAGATTTTAGGGACTAATTTAAATTATGTAGAACTTTTAGATATAGATATGCAGAGAATTAGAGAGATTTTAGGGATTAATTTAAATTCTGTAGAACTCTTAGATATAGTACGGATAAAATAATCTTTTTATAAATAAATATAATAATATAACTAAAGTTAATATATTATATTTTTTATCAGTAAAAAAGGAGGAAGTGACACCTCAGTTCCATCGTTACTGTTTTATATTATATATATAGATATGCAGAGAATTAGAGAGATTTTAGGGACTAATTTAAATTATGTAGAACTTTTAGATATAGATATGCAGAGAATTAGGGAGATTTTAGGGATTAATTTAAATTCTGTAGAACTCTTAGATATAGTACGGATAAAATAATCTTTTTATAAATAAATATAATAATATAACTAAAGTTAATATATTATATTTTTTATCAGTAAAAAATGAGGAAGTGACACCTCAGCTCCATCGTTACTGTTTTATATTATATATAGATATGCAGAGAATTAGAGAGATTTTAGGGACTAATTTAAATTATGTAGAACTTTTAGATATAGATATGCAGAGAATTAGAGAGATTTTAGGGATTAATTTAAATTATGTAGAACTCTTAGATATAGTACGGATAAAATAATCTTTTTATAAATAAATATAATAATATAACTAAAGTTAATATATTATATTTTTTATTATATTTTTTATCAGTAAAAAATGAGGAAGTGACACCTCAGCTCCATCGTTACTTTTTTATATTATATATATAGATATGCAGAGAATTAGATGGATTTTAGGGACTAATTTAAATTATGTAGAACTTTTAGATATAGGTATGCAGAGAATTAAAGAGATTTTAGGGATTAATTTAAATTCTGTAGAACTCTTTGATATAATATGGATAAAATAAATTTTTTTTATAAATAAATATAATAATATAACTAAAGTTAATATATTATATTTTTTTATTATATTTTTTATCAGTAAAAAAGGAGGAAGTGACACTTTGGCTCCATCGTTACTGTTTTATATTATATATATAGATATGCAGAGGATTAGATGGATTTTAGGGATTAATTTAAATTATGTAGAACTTTTAGATATAGATATGCAGAGACTTAGAGAGATTTTAGGGATTAATTTAAATTATGTAAAACTTTTAGATATAGATATGCACAGAATTAGAGAGATTTTAGGGATTAATTTAAATTCTGTAGATCTCTTAGATATAGTACGGATAAAATAATCTTTTTATAAATAAATATAATAATATAACTAAAGTTAATATATTATATTTTATATTATATTTTTTATCAGTAAAAAAGGAGGAAGTGACACCTCAGCTCCATCGTTACTGTTTTATATTATATATAGATATGCAGAGAATTAGAGAGATTTTAGGGACTAATTTAAATTATGTAGAACTTTTAGATATAGATATGCAGAGAATTAGAGATATTTTAGGGATTAATTTAATTATGTAAAACTTTTAGATATAGATATGCAGAGAATTAGAGAGATTTTAGGGATTAATTTAAATTCTGTAGATCTCTTAGATGGTGTCTTCTATGGTTACTTTGTTTTTGACAAAGTAAACATTACTTGGTTATTTTCACCATTGGATGATGGAGTATAAAATTCATCCAATGGTGAAAACACACAAAGTAAGGCTTACTTTGTAAAAAACAAAGTAAGCATAGCCTTTACCTCTCTTTAGATATAATACGGATAAAATAATCTTTTTATAAATAAATATAATAGTATAACTAAAGTTAATATATTATATTTTATATTATATTTTTTATCAGTAAAAAAGGAGGAAGTGACACTTCGGCTCCATCGTTACTGTTTTATATTATATATATAGATATGCAGAGAATTAGATGGATTTTAGGGATTAATTTAAATTATGTAGAACTTTTAGATATAGATATGCAGAGACTTAGAGAGATTTTAGGGATTAATTTAAATTATGTAAAACTTTTAGATATAGATATGTAGAGAATTAGAGAGATTTTAGGGATTAATTTAAATTATGTAGAACTCTTAGATATAGTATGGATAAAATAATCTTTTTATAAATAAATATAATAATATAACTAAAGTTAATATATTATATTTTTTATTATATTTTTTATCAGTAAAAAAGGAGGAAGTGACACTTCGGCTCCATCGTTACTATTTTATATTATATATATAGATATGCAGAGAATTAGATTGATTTTAGGGATTAATTTAAATTATGTAGGACTTTTAGATATAGATATGCAGAGACTTAGAGAGATTTTAGGGATTAATTTAAATTATGTAAAACTTTTAGATATAGATATGCACAGAATTAGAGAGATTTTAGGGATTAATTTAAATTCTGTAGATCTCTTAGATATAGTACGGATAAAATAATCTTTTTATAAATAAATATAATAATATAACTAAAGTTAATATATTATATTTTATATTATATTTTTTATCAGTAAAAAAGGAGGAAGTGACACCTCAGCTCCATCGTTACTGTTTTATATTATATATAGATATGCAGAGAATTAGAGAGATTTTAGGGACTAATTTAAATTATGTAGAACTTTTAGATATAGATATGCAGAGAATTAGAGATATTTTAGGGATTAATTTAATTATGTAAAACTTTTAGATATAGATATGCAGAGAATTAGAGAGATTTTAGGGATTAATTTAAATTCTGTAGATCTCTTAGATGGTGTCTTCTATGGTTACTTTGTTTTTGACAAAGTAAACATTACTTGGTTATTTTCACCATTGGATGATGGAGTATAAAATTCATCCAATGGTGAAAACACACAAAGTAAGGCTTACTTTGTAAAAAACAAAGTAAGCATAGCCTTTACCTCTCTTTAGATATAATACGGATAAAATAATCTTTTTATAAATAAATATAATAGTATAACTAAAGTTAATATATTATATTTTATATTATATTTTTTATCAGTAAAAAAGGAGGAAGTGACACTTCGGCTCCATCGTTACTGTTTTATATTATATATATAGATATGCAGAGAATTAGATGGATTTTAGGGATTAATTTAAATTATGTAGAACTTTTAGATATAGATATGCAGAGACTTAGAGAGATTTTAGGGATTAATTTAAATTATGTAAAACTTTTAGATATAGATATGCATATCTATATTAACTTTAGGGATATAATTTAAAACTTTTAGATATAGATATTATGTAAAACTTTTAGATATAGATATGCAGAGAATTAGACAGATTTTAGGGATTAATTTAAATTATGTAGAACTCTTAGATATAGTATGGATAAAATAATCTTTTTATAAATAAATATAATAATATAACTAAAGTTAATATATTATATTTTTTATTATATTTTTTATCAGTAAAAAACGAGGAAGTGACACCTCAGCTCCATCGTTACTGTTTTATATTATATACATATGCAGAGAATTAGAGAGATTTTAGGGACTAATTTAAATTATGTAGAACTTTTAGATATAGGCATGCAGAGAATTAAATAGATTTTAGAGATTAATTTAAATTATGTAGAACTCTTAGATATAGTATGGATAAAATAATCTTTTTATAAATAAATATAATAATATAACTAAAGTTAATATATTATATTTTTTGTTATATTTTTTATCAGTAAAAAAGGAGGAAGTGACACTTCGGCTCCATCGTTACTGTTTTATATTATATATATAGATATGCAGAGAATTAGATGGATTTTAGGGATTAATTTAAATTATGTGACACTTTTAGATATAGATATGCAGAGAATTAGAGAGATTTTAGGGATTAATTTAAATTATGTAGAACTTTTAGATATAGGTATGCAGAGAATTAGACAGATTTTAGGGATTAATTTAAATTATGTAGAACTCTTAGATATATTATGGATAAAATAATCTTTTTATAAATAAATATAATAATATAACTAAAGTTAATATATTATATTTTTTATTATATTTTTTATCAGTAAAAAAGGAGGAAGTGACACCTCGGCTCCATCGTTACTGTTTTATATTATATATATAGATATGCAGAGAATTAGATTGATTTTAGGGATTAATTTAAATTATGTAGGACTTTTAGATATAGATATGCAGAGACTTAGAGAGATTTTAGGGATTAATTTAAATTATGTAAAACTTTTAGATATAGATATGCAGAGAATTAGACAGATTTTAGGGATTAATTTAAATTATGTAGAACTCTTAGATATAGTATGGATAAAATAATCTTTTTATAAATAAATATAATAATATAACTAAAGTTAATATATTATATTTTTTATTATGTTTTTTATCAGTAAAAAAGGAGGAAGTGACACCTCAGCTCCATCGTTACTGTTTTATATTATATACATATGCAGAGAATTAGAGAGATTTTAGGGACTAATTTAAATTATGTAGAACTTTTAGATATAGGCATGCAGAGAATTAAATAGATTTTAGGGATTAATTTAAATTCTGTAGAACTCTTAGATATAGTACGGATAAAATAATCTTTTTATAAATAAATATAATAATATAACTAAAGTTAATATATTATATTTTTTATTATATTTTTTATCAGTAAAAAAGGAGGAAGTGACACCTCAGGTCCATCGTCACTGTTTTATATTATATATAGATATATAGATATGTAGAGAATTAGAGGGATTTTAGGGACAAATTTAAATTATGTAGAACTTTTAGATATAGATATGCAGAGAATTAGAGAGATTTTAGGGATTAATTTAAATTATTTAGAACTCTTAGATATAGTATGGATAAAATAATCTTTTTATAAATAAATATAATAATATAACTAAAGTTAATATATTATATTTTTTATTATATTTTTTATCAGTAAAAAACGAGGAAGTGACACCTCAGCTCCATAGTTACTGTTTTATATTATATATAGATATGCAGAGAATTAGAGAGATTTTAGAGACTAATTTAAATTATGTAGAACTTTTAGATATAGATATGCAGAGAATTAGAGAGATTTTAGGGATTAATTTAAATTATGTAGAATCTTAGATATAGTACGGATAAAATAATCTTTTTATAAATAAATATAATAATATAACTAAAGTTAATATATTATATTTTTTATTATATTTTTTATCAGTAAAAAAGGAGGAAGTGACACCTCAGCTCCATCGTTACTGTTTTATATTATATATATAGATATGCAGAGAATTAGATGGATTTTAGGGACTAATTTAAATTATGTAGAACTTTTAGATATAGATATGCAGAGACTTAGAGAGATTTTAGGGATTAATTTAAATTATTTAAAACTTTTAGATATAGATATGCAGAGAATTAGAGAGATTTTAGGGATTAATTTAAATTATGTAGAACTCTTAGATATAGTATGGATAAAATAATCTTTTTATAAATAAATATAATAATATAACTAAAGTTAATATATTATATTTTTTATTATATTTTTTATCAGTAAAAAAGGAGGAAGTGACACCTCAGCTCCATCGTTACTGTTTTATATTAAATACATATGCAGAGAATTAGAGAGATTTTAGGGACTAATTTAAATTATGTAGAACTTTTAGATATAGGCATGCAGAGAATTAAATAGATTTTAGGGATTAATTTAAATTCTGTAGAACTCTTAGATATAGTACGGATAAAATAATCTTTTTATAAATAAATATAATAATATAACTAAAGTTAATATATTATATTTTTTATTATATTTTTTATCAGTAAAAAAGGAGGAAGTGACACCTCAGGTCCATCGTCACTGTTTTATATTATATATAGATATATAGATATGTAGAGAATTAGAGGGATTTTAGGGACAAATTTAAATTATGTAGAACTTTTAGATATAGATATGCAGAGAATTAGAGAGATTTTAGGGATTAATTTAAATTCTGTAGAACTCTTAGATATAGTACGGATAAAATAATCTTTTTATAAATAAATATAATAATATAACTAAAGTTAATATATTATATTTTTTATCAGTAAAAAAGGAGGAAGTGACACCTCAGCTCCATCGTTACTGTTTTATATTATATATAGATATGCAGAGAATTAGAGAGATTTTAGAGACTAATTTAAATTATGTAGAACTTTTAGATATAGATATGCAGAGAATTAGAGAGATTTTAGGGATTAATTTAAATTATGTAGAATCTTAGATATAGTACGGATAAAATAATCTTTTTATAAATAAATATAATAATATAACTAAAGTTAATATATTATATTTTTTATTATATTTTTTATCAGTAAAAAAGGAGGAAGTGACACCTCAGCTCCATCGTTACTGTTTTATATTATATATATAGATATGCAGAGAATTAGATGGATTTTAGGGACTAATTTAAATTATGTAGAACTTTTAGATATAGATATGCAGAGACTTAGAGAGATTTTAGGGATTAATTTAAATTATTTAAAACTTTTAGATATAGATATGCAGAGAATTAGAGAGATTTTAGGGATTAATTTAAATTATGTAGAACTCTTAGATATAGTATGGATAAAATAATCTTTTTATAAATAAATATAATAATATAACTAAAGTTAATATATTATATTTTTTGTTATATTTTTTATCAGTAAAAAAGGAGGAAGTGACACTTCGGCTCCATCGTTACTGTTTTATATTATATATATAGATATGCAGAGAATTAGATGGATTTTAGGGATTGATTTAAATTATGTAGAACTTTTAGATATAGATATGCAGAGACTTAGAGAGATTTTAGGGATTAATTTAAATTATGTAACACTTTTAGATATAGATATGCAGAGAATTAGAGAGATTTTAGGGATTAATTTAAATTCTGTAGAACTCTTAGATATAGTACGGATAAAATAATCTTTTTATAAATAAATATAATAATATAACTAAAGTTAATATATTATATTTTTTATTATATTTTTTATCAGTAAAAAAGGAGGAAGTGACACCTCAGCTCCATCGTTACTGTTTTATATTATATATAGATATGCAGAGAATTAGAGAGATTTTAGAGACTAATTTAAATTATGTAGAACTTTTAGATATAGATATGCAGAGAATTAGAGAGATTTTAGGGATTAATTTAAATTATGTAGAATCTTAGATATAGTACGGATAAAATAATCTTTTTATAAATAAATATAATAATATAACTAAAGTTAATATATTATATTTTTTATTATATTTTTTATCAGTAAAAAAGGAGGAAGTGACACCTCAGCTCCATCGTTACTGTTTTATATTATATATATAGATATGCAGAGAATTAGATGGATTTTAGGGACTAATTTAAATTATGTAGAACTTTTATGCATAGATATGCAGAGACTTAGAGAGATTTTAGGGATTAATTTAAATTATTTAAAACTTTTAGATATAGATATGCAGAGAATTAGAGAGATTTTAGGGATTAATTTAAATTATGTAGAACTCTTAGATATAGTATGGATAAAATAATCTTTTTATAAATAAATATAATAATATAACTAAAGTTAATATATTATATTTTTTGTTATATTTTTTATCAGTAAAAAAGGAGGAAGTGACACTTCGGCTCCATCGTTACTGTTTTATATTATATATATAGATATGCAGAGAATTAGATGGATTTTAGGGATTGATTTAAATTATGTAGAACATTTAGATATAGATATGCAGAGACTTAGAGAGATTTTAGGGATTAATTTAAATTATGTAACACTTTTAGATATAGATATGCAGAGAATTAGAGAGATTTTAGGGATTAATTTAAATTATGTAGAACTTTTAGATATAGATATGCAGAGAATTAGACAGATTTTAGGGATTAATTTAAATTATTTAGAACTCTTAGATATAGTATGGATAAAATAATCTTTTTATAAATAAATATAATAATATAACTAAAGTTAATATATTATATTTTTTATTATATTTTTTATCAGTAAAAAAGGAGGAAGTGACACCTCAGCTCCATCGTTACTGTTTTATATTATATATATAGATATGCAGAGAATTAGATGGATTTTAGGGACTAATTTAAATTATGTAGAACTTTTAGATATAGATATGCAGAGACTTAGAGAGATTTTAGGGATTAATTTAAATTATGTAGAACTCTTAGATATAGTATGGATAAAATAATCTTTTTATAAATAAATATAATAATATAACTAAAGTTAATATATTATATTTTTTGTTATATTTTTTATCAGTAAAAAAGGAGGAAGTGACACTTCGGCTCCATCGTTACTGTTTTATATTATATATATAGATATGCAGAGAATTAGATGGATTTTAGGGATTAATTTAAATTATGTGACACTTTTAGATATAGATATGCAGAGAATTAGAGAGATTTTAGGGATTAATTTAAATTATGTAGAACTTTTAGATATAGATATGCAGAGAATTAGACAGATTTTAGGGATTAATTTAAATTATGTAGAACTCTTAGATATAGTATGGATAAAATAATCTTTTTATAAATAAATATAATAATATAACTAAAGTTAATATATTATATTTTTTATTATATTCTTTATCAGTAAAAAAGGAGGAAGTGACACCTCAGCTCCATCGTTACTGTTTTATATTATATACATATGCAGAGAATTAGAGAGATTTTAGGGACTAATTTAAATTATGTAGAACTTTTAGATATAGGCATGCAGAGAATTAAATAGATTTTAGGGATTAATTTAAATTCTGTAGAACTCTTAGATATAGTACGGATAAAATAATCTTTTTATAAATAAATATAATAATATAACTAAAGTTAATATATTATATTTTTTATTATATTCTTTATCGGTAAAAAAGGAGGAAGTGACACCTCAGGTCCATCGTCACTGTTTTATATTATATATAGATATATAGATATGTAGAGAATTAGAGGGATTTTAGGGACAAATTTAAATTATGTAGAACTTTTAGATATAGATATGCAGAGAATTAGAGAGATTTTAGGGATTAATTTAAATTCTGTAGAACTCTTAGATATAGTACGGATAAAATAATCTTTTTATAAATAAATAAAATAATATAACTAAAGTTAATATATTACATTTTTTATTATATTTTTTATCATTAAAAAAGGAGGAAGTGACACCTCAGCTCCATCGTTACTGTTTTATATTATATATAGATATGCAGAGAATTAGAGAGATTTTAGAGACTAATTTAAATTATGTAGAACTTTTAGATATAGATATGCAGAGAATTAGAGAGATTTTAGGGATTAATTTAAATTATGTAGAATCTTAGATATAGTACGGATAAAATAATCTTTTTATAAATAAATATAATAATATAACTAAAGTTAATATATTATATTTTTTATTATATTTTTTATCAGTAAAAAAGGAGGAAGTGACACCTCAGCTCCATCGTTACTGTTTTATATTATATATATAGATATGCAGAGAATTAGATGGATTTTAGGGACTAATTTAAATTATGTAGAACTTTTAGATATAGATATGCAGAGACTTAGAGAGATTTTAGGGATTAATTTAAATTATTTAAAACTTTTAGATATAGATATGCAGAGAATTAGAGAGATTTTAGGGACTAATTTAAATTATGTAGAACTTTTAGATATAGGCATGCAGAGAATTAAATAGATTTTAGGGATTAATTTAAATTCTGTAGAACTCTTAGATATAGTACGGATAAAATAATCTTTTTATAAATAAATATAATAATATAACTAAAGTTAATATATTATATTTTTTATTATATTCTTTATCGGTAAAAAAGGAGGAAGTGACACCTCAGGTCCATCGTCACTGTTTTATATTATATATAGATATATAGATATGTAGAGAATTAGAGGGATTTTAGGGACAAATTTAAATTATGTAGAACTTTTAGATATAGATATGCAGAGAATTAGAGAGATTTTAGGGATTAATTTAAATTCTGTAGAACTCTTAGATATTGTACGGATAAAATAATCTTTTTATAAATAAATATAATAATATAACTAAAGTTAATATATTACATTTTTTATTATATTTTTTATCAGTAAAAAAGGAGGAAGTGACACCTCAGCTCCATCGTTACTGTTTTATATTATATATAGATATGCAGAGAATTAGAGAGATTTTAGAGACTAATTTAAATTATGTAGAACTTTTAGATATAGATATGCAGAGAATTAGAGAGATTTTAGGGATTAATTTAAATTATGTAGAATCTTAGATATAGTACGGATAAAATAATCTTTTTATAAATAAATATAATCATATAACTAAAGTTAATATATTATATTTTTTATTATATTTTTTATCAGTAAAAAAGGAGGAAGTGACACCTCAGCTCCATCGTTACTGTTTTATATTATATATATAGATATGCAGAGAATTAGATGGATTTTAGGGACTAATTTAAATTATGTAGAACTTTTAGATATAGATATGCAGAGACTTAGAGAGATTTTAGGGATTAATTTAAATTATTTAAAACTTTTAGATATAGATATGCAGAGAATTAGAGAGATTTTAGGGATTAATTTAAATTATGTAGAACTCTTAGATATAGTATGGATAAAATAATCTTTTTATAAATAAATATAATAATATAATTAAAGTTAATATATTATATTTTTTATTATATTTTTTATCAGTAAAAAAGGAGGAAGTGACACCTCAGCTCCATCGTTACTGTTTTATATTATATTTAGATATGCAGAGAATTAGAGATATTTTAGGGATTAATTTAAATTATGTATAACTTTTAGATATAGATATGCAGAGAATTAGAGAGATTTTAGGGATTAATTTAAATTATGTAGAACTCTTAGATATAGTACGGATAAAATAATCTTTTTATAAATAAATATAATAATATAATTAAAGTTAATATATTATATTTTTTATCAGTAAAAAATGAGGAAGTGACACTTCGGCTCCATCGTTACTGTTTTATATTATATATATAGATATGCAGAGAATTAGATGGATTTTAGGGATTAATTTAAATTATGTAGAACTTTTAGATATAGATATGCAGAGACTTAGAGAGATTTTAGGGATTAATTTAAATTATGTAAAACTTTTAGATATAGATATGCAGAGAATTAGAGAGATTTTAGGGATTAATTTAAATTTTGTAGATCTCTTAGATATAGTACGGATAAAATAATCTTTTTATAAATAAATATAATAATATAACTAAAGTTAATATATTATATTTTATATTATATTTTTTATCAGTAAAAAAGGAGGAAGTGACACCTCAGCTCCATCGTTACTGTTTTATATTATATATATATAGATATGCAGAGAATTAGATGGATTTTAGGGACTAATTTAAATTATGTAGAACTTTTAGATATAGATATGCAGAGACTTAGAGAGATTTTAGGGATTAATTTAAATTATGTAAAACTTTTAGATATAGATAGGCAGAGAATTAGAGATATTTTAGGGATTAATTTAAATTATGTAGAACTCTTAGATATAGTACGGATAAAATAATCTTTTTATAAATAAATATAATAATATAACTAAAGTTAATATATTATATATTATATTATATTTTTTATCAGTAAAAAAGGAGGAAGTGACACTTCGGCTCCATCGTTACTGTTTTATATTATATATATAGATATGCAGAGAATTAGATGGATTTTAGGAATTAATTTAAATTATGTAGAACTTTTAGATATAGATATGCAGAGACCTAGAGAGATTTTAGGGATTAATTTAAATTATGTAAAACTTTTAGATATAGATATGCAGAGAATTAGAGAGATTTTAGGGATTAATTTAAATTATGTAGAACTCTTAGATATAGTATAGATAAAATAATCTTTTTATAAATAAATATAATAATATAACTAAAGTTAATATATTATATTTTTTATTATATTTTTTATCAGTAAAAAAGGAGGAAGTGACACCTCAGGTCCATCGTCACTGTTTTATATTATATATAGATATATAGATATGTAGAGAATTAGAGGGATTTTAGGGACAAATTTAAATTATGTAGAACTTTTAGATATAGATATGCAGAGAATTAGAGAGATTTTAGGGATTAATTTAAATTCTGTAGAACTCTTAGATATTGTACGGATAAAATAATCTTTTTATAAATAAATATAATAATATAACTAAAGTTAATATATTACATTTTTTATTATATTTTTTATCAGTAAAAAAGGAGGAAGTGACACCTCAGCTCCATCGTTACTGTTTTATATTATATACATATGCAGAGAATTAGAGAGATTTTAGGGACTAATTTAAATTATGTAGAACTTTTAGATATAGGCATGCAGAGAATTAAATAGATTTTAGGGATTAATTTAAATTCTGTAGAACTCTTAGATATAGTACGGATAAAATAATCTTTTTATAAATAAATATAATAATATAACTAAAGTTAATATATTATATTTTTTATTATATTCTTTATCGGTAAAAAAGGAGGAAGTGACACCTCAGGTCCATCGTCACTGTTTTATATTATATATAGATATATAGATATGTAGAGAATTAGAGGGATTTTAGGGACAAATTAAATTTATGTAGAACTTTTAGATATAGATATGCAGAGAATTAGAGAGATTTTAGGGATTAATTTAAATTCTGTAGAACTCTTAGATATAGTACGGATAAAATAATCTTTTTATAAATAAATATAATAATATAACTAAAGTTAATATATTACATTTTTTATTATATTTTTTATCAGTAAAAAAGAAGGAAGTGACACCTCAGCTCCATCGTTACTGTTTTATATTATATATAGATATGCAGAGAATTAGAGAGATTTTAGAGACTAATTTAAATTATGTAGAACTTTTAGATATAGATATGCAGAGAATTAGAGAGATTTTACGGATTAATTTAAATTATGTAGAATCTTAGATATAGTACGGATAAAATAATCTTTTTATAAATAAATATAATAATATAACTAAAGTTAATATATTATATTTTTTATTATATTTTTTATCAGTAAAAAAGGAGGAAGTGACACCTCAGCTCCATCGTTACTGTTTTATATTATATATATAGATATGCAGAGAATTAGATGGATTTTAGGGACTAATTTAAATTATGTAGAACTTTTAGATATAGATATGCAGAGACTTAGAGAGATTTTAGGGATTAATTTAAATTATTTAAAACTTTTAGATATAGATATGCAGAGAATTAGAGAGATTTTAGGGACTAATTTAAATTATGTAGAACTTTTAGATATAGGCATGCAGAGAATTAAATAGATTTTAGGGATTAATTTAAATTCTGTAGAACTCTTAGATATAGTACGGATAAAATAATCTTTTTATAAATAAATATAATAATATAACTAAAGTTAATATATTATATTTTTTATTATATTCTTTATCGGTAAAAAAGGAGGAAGTGACACCTCAGGTCCATCGTCACTGTTTTATATTATATATAGATATATAGATATGTAGAGAATTAGAGGGATTTTAGGGACAAATTTAAATTATGTAGAACTTTTAGATATAGATATGCAGAGAATTAGAGAGATTTTAGGGATTAATTTAAATTCTGTAGAACTCTTAGATATTGTACGGATAAAATAATCTTTTTATAAATAAATATAATAATATAACTAAAGTTAATATATTACATTTTTTATTATATTTTTTATCAGTAAAAAAGGAGGAAGTGACACCTCAGCTCCATCGTTACTGTTTTATATTATATATAGATATGCAGAGAATTAGAGAGATTTTAGAGACTAATTTAAATTATGTAGAACTTTTAGATATAGATATGCAGAGAATTAGAGAGATTTTAGGGATTAATTTAAATTATGTAGAATCTTAGATATAGTACGGATAAAATAATCTTTTTATAAATAAATATAATAATATAACTAAAGTTAATATATTATATTTTTTATTATATTTTTTATCAGTAAAAAAGGAGGAAGTGACACCTCAGCTCCATCGTTACTGTTTTATATTATATATATAGATATGCAGAGAATTAGATGGATTTTAGGGACTAATTTAAATTATGTAGAACTTTTAGATATAGATATGCAGAGACTTAGAGAGATTTTAGGGATTAATTTAAATTATTTAAAACTTTTAGATATAGATATGCAGAGAATTAGAGAGATTTTAGGGATTAATTTAAATTATGTAGAACTCTTAGATATAGTATGGATAAAATAATCTTTTTATAAATAAATATAATAATATAACTAAAGTTAATATATTATATTTTTTATTATATTTTTTATCAGTAAAAAAGGAGGAAGTGACACCTCAGCTCCATCGTTACTGTTTTATATTATATTTAGATATGCAGAGAATTAGAGATATTTTAGGGATTAATTTAAATTATGTATAACTTTTAGATATAGATATGCAGAGAATTAGAGAGATTTTAGGGATTAATTTAAATTATGTAGAACTCTTAGATATAGTACGGATAAAATAATCTTTTTATAAATAAATATAATAATATAATTAAAGTTAATATATTATATTTTTTATCAGTAAAAAATGAGGAAGTGACACTTCGGCTCCATCGTTACTGTTTTATATTATATATATAGATATGCAGAGAATTAGATGGATTTTAGGGATTAATTTAAATTATGTAGAACTTTTAGATATAGATATGCAGAGACTTAGAGAGATTTTAGGGATTAATTTAAATTATGTAAAACTTTTAGATATAGATATGCAGAGAATTAGAGAGATTTTAGGGATTAATTTAAATTTTGTAGATCTCTTAGATATAGTACGGATAAAATAATCTTTTTATAAATAAATATAATAATATAACTAAAGTTAATATATTATATTTTATATTATATTTTTTATCAGTAAAAAAGGAGGAAGTGACACCTCAGCTCCATCGTTACTGTTTTATATTATATATATATAGATATGCAGAGAATTAGATGGATTTTAGGGACTAATTTAAATTATGTAGAACTTTTAGATATAGATATGCAGAGACTTAGAGAGATTTTAGGGATTAATTTAAATTATGTAAAACTTTTAGATATAGATAGGCAGAGAATTAGAGATATTTTAGGGATTAATTTAAATTATGTAGAACTCTTAGATATAGTACGGATAAAATAATCTTTTTATAAATAAATATAATAATATAACTAAAGTTAATATATTATATATTATATTATATTTTTTATCAGTAAAAAAGGAGGAAGTGACACTTCGGCTCCATCGTTACTGTTTTATATTATATATATAGATATGCAGAGAATTAGATGGATTTTAGGAATTAATTTAAATTATGTAGAACTTTTAGATATAGATATGCAGAGACCTAGAGAGATTTTAGGGATTAATTTAAATTATGTAAAACTTTTAGATATAGATATGCAGAGAATTAGAGAGATTTTAGGGATTAATTTAAATTATGTAGAACTCTTAGATATAGTATAGATAAAATAATCTTTTTATAAATAAATATAATAATATAACTAAAGTTAATATATTATATTTTTTATTATATTTTTTATCAGTAAAAAAGGAGGAAGTGACACCTCAGGTCCATCGTCACTGTTTTATATTATATATAGATATATAGATATGTAGAGAATTAGAGGGATTTTAGGGACAAATTTAAATTATGTAGAACTTTTAGATATAGATATGCAGAGAATTAGAGAGATTTTAGGGATTAATTTAAATTCTGTAGAACTCTTAGATATTGTACGGATAAAATAATCTTTTTATAAATAAATATAATAATATAACTAAAGTTAATATATTACATTTTTTATTATATTTTTTATCAGTAAAAAAGGAGGAAGTGACACCTCAGCTCCATCGTTACTGTTTTATATTATATATAGATATGCAGAGAATTAGAGAGATTTTAGAGACTAATTTAAATTATGTAGAACTTTTAGATATAGATATGCAGAGAATTAGAGAGATTTTAGGGATTAATTTAAATTATGTAGAATCTTAGATATAGTACGGATAAAATAATCTTTTTATAAATAAATATAATAATATAACTAAAGTTAATATATTATATTTTTTATTATATTCTTTATCGGTAAAAAAGGAGGAAGTGACACCTCAGGTCCATCGTCACTGTTTTATATTATATATAGATATATAGATATGTAGAGAATTAGAGGGATTTTAGGGACAAATTTAAATTATTTAAAACTTTTAGATATAGATATGCAGAGAATTAGAGAGATTTTAGGGACTAATTTAAATTATGTAGAACTTTTAGATATAGGCATGCAGAGAATTAAATAGATTTTAGGGATTAATTTAAATTCTGTAGAACTCTTAGATATAGTACAGATAAAATAATCTTTTTATAAATAAATATAATAATATAACTAAAGTTAATATATTATATTTTTTATTATATTCTTTATCGGTAAAAAAGGAGGAAGTGACACCTCAGGTCCATCGTCACTGTTTTATATTATATATAGATATATAGATATGTAGAGAATTAGAGGGATTTTAGGGACAAATTTAAATTATGTGGAACTTTTAGATATAGATATGCAGAGAATTAGAGAGATTTTAGGGATTAATTTAAATTCTGTAGAACTCTTAGATATTGTACGGATAAAATAATCTTTTTATAAATAAATATAATAATATAACTAAAGTTAATATATTACATTTTTTATTATATTTTTTATCAGTAAAAAAGGAGGAAGTGACACCTCAGCTCCATCGTTACTGTTTTATATTATATATAGATATGCAGAGAATTAGAGAGATTTTAGAGACTAATTTAAATTATGTAGAACTTTTAGATATAGATATGCAGAGAATTAGAGAGATTTTAGGGATTAATTTAAATTATGTAGAATCTTAGATATAGTACGGATAAAATAATCTTTTTATAAATAAATATAATAATATAACTAAAGTTAATATATTATATTTTTTATTATATTTTTTATCAGTAAAAAAGGAGGAAGTAACACCTCAGCTCCATCGTTACTGTTTTATATTATATATATAGATATGCAGAGAATTAGATGGATTTTAGGGACTAATTTAAATTATGTAGAACTTTTAGATATAGATATGCAGAGACTTAGAGAGATTTTAGGGATTAATTTAAATTATTTAAAACTTTTAGATATAGATATGCAGAGAATTAGAGAGATTTTAGGGATTAATTTAAATTATGTAGAACTCTTAGATATAGTATGGATAAAATAATCTTTTTATAAATAAATATAATAATATAACTAAAGTTAATATATTATATTTTTTGTTATATTTTTTATCAGTAAAAAAGGAGGAAGTGACACTTCGGCTCCATCGTTACTGTTTTATATTATATATATAGATAAGCAGAGAATTAGATGGATTTTAGGGATTGATTTAAATTATGTATAACTTTTAGATATAGATATGCAGAGACTTAGAGAGATTTTAGGGATTAATTTAAATTATGTAACACTTTTAGATATAGATATGCAGAGAATTAGAGAGATTTTAGGGATTAATTTAAATTATGTAGAACTCTTAGATATAGTATGAATAAAATAATCTTTTTATAAATAAATATAATAATATAACTAAAGTTAATATATTATATTTTTTATTATATTTTTTATCAGTAAAAAAGGAGGAAGTGACACCTCAGCTCCATCGTTACTGTTTTATATTATATTTAGATATGCAGAGAATTAGAGATATTTTAGGGATTAATTTAAATTATGTATAACTTTTAGATATAGATATGCAGAGAATTAGAGAGATTTTAGGGATTAATTTAAATTATGTAGAACTCTTAGATATAGTACGGATAAAATAATCTTTTTATAAATAAATATAATAATATAATTAAAGTTAATATATTATATTTTTTATCAGTAAAAAATGAGGAAGTGACACTTCGGCTCCATCGTTACTGTTTTATATTATATATATAGATATGCAGAGAATTAGATGGATTTTAGGGATTAATTTAAATTATGTAGAACTTTTAGATATAGATATGCAGAGACTTAGAGAGATTTTAGGGATTAATTTAAATTATGTAAAACTTTTAGATATAGATATGCAGAGAATTAGAGAGATTTTAGGGATTAATTTAAATTTTGTAGATCTCTTAGATATAGTACGGATAAAATAATCTTTTTATAAATAAATATAATAATATAACTAAAGTTAATATATTATATTTTATATTATATTTTTTATCAGTAAAAAAGGAGGAAGTGACACCTCAGCTCCATCGTTACTGTTTTATATTATATATATATAGATATGCAGAGAATTAGATGGATTTTAGGGACTAATTTAAATTATGTAGAACTTTTAGATATAGATATGCAGAGACTTAGAGAGATTTTAGGGATTAATTTAAATTATGTAAAACTTTTAGATATAGATAGGCAGAGAATTAGAGATATTTTAGGGATTAATTTAAATTATGTAGAACTCTTAGATATAGTACGGATAAAATAATCTTTTTATAAATAAATATAATAATATAACTAAAGTTAATATATTATATATTATATTATATTTTTTATCAGTAAAAAAGGAGGAAGTGACACTTCGGCTCCATCGTTACTGTTTTATATTATATATATAGATATGCAGAGAATTAGATGGATTTTAGGAATTAATTTAAATTATGTAGAACTTTTAGATATAGATATGCAGAGACCTAGAGAGATTTTAGGGATTAATTTAAATTATGTAAAACTTTTAGATATAGATATGCAGAGAATTAGAGAGATTTTAGGGATTAATTTAAATTATGTAGAACTCTTAGATATAGTATAGATAAAATAATCTTTTTATAAATAAATATAATAATATAACTAAAGTTAATATATTATATTTTTTATTATATTTTTTATCAGTAAAAAAGGAGGAAGTGACACCTCAGGTCCATCGTCACTGTTTTATATTATATATAGATATATAGATATGTAGAGAATTAGAGGGATTTTAGGGACAAATTTAAATTATGTAGAACTTTTAGATATAGATATGCAGAGAATTAGAGAGATTTTAGGGATTAATTTAAATTCTGTAGAACTCTTAGATATTGTACGGATAAAATAATCTTTTTATAAATAAATATAATAATATAACTAAAGTTAATATATTACATTTTTTATTATATTTTTTATCAGTAAAAAAGGAGGAAGTGACACCTCAGCTCCATCGTTACTGTTTTATATTATATATAGATATGCAGAGAATTAGAGAGATTTTAGAGACTAATTTAAATTATGTAGAACTTTTAGATATAGATATGCAGAGAATTAGAGAGATTTTAGGGATTAATTTAAATTATGTAGAATCTTAGATATAGTACGGATAAAATAATCTTTTTATAAATAAATATAATAATATAACTAAAGTTAATATATTATATTTTTTATTATATTCTTTATCGGTAAAAAAGGAGGAAGTGACACCTCAGGTCCATCGTCACTGTTTTATATTATATATAGATATATAGATATGTAGAGAATTAGAGGGATTTTAGGGACAAATTTAAATTATTTAAAACTTTTAGATATAGATATGCAGAGAATTAGAGAGATTTTAGGGACTAATTTAAATTATGTAGAACTTTTAGATATAGGCATGCAGAGAATTAAATAGATTTTAGGGATTAATTTAAATTCTGTAGAACTCTTAGATATAGTACAGATAAAATAATCTTTTTATAAATAAATATAATAATATAACTAAAGTTAATATATTATATTTTTTATTATATTCTTTATCGGTAAAAAAGGAGGAAGTGACACCTCAGGTCCATCGTCACTGTTTTATATTATATATAGATATATAGATATGTAGAGAATTAGAGGGATTTTAGGGACAAATTTAAATTATGTGGAACTTTTAGATATAGATATGCAGAGAATTAGAGAGATTTTAGGGATTAATTTAAATTCTGTAGAACTCTTAGATATTGTACGGATAAAATAATCTTTTTATAAATAAATATAATAATATAACTAAAGTTAATATATTACATTTTTTATTATATTTTTTATCAGTAAAAAAGGAGGAAGTGACACCTCAGCTCCATCGTTACTGTTTTATATTATATATAGATATGCAGAGAATTAGAGAGATTTTAGAGACTAATTTAAATTATGTAGAACTTTTAGATATAGATATGCAGAGAATTAGAGAGATTTTAGGGATTAATTTAAATTATGTAGAATCTTAGATATAGTACGGATAAAATAATCTTTTTATAAATAAATATAATAATATAACTAAAGTTAATATATTATATTTTTTATTATATTTTTTATCAGTAAAAAAGGAGGAAGTAACACCTCAGCTCCATCGTTACTGTTTTATATTATATATATAGATATGCAGAGAATTAGATGGATTTTAGGGACTAATTTAAATTATGTAGAACTTTTAGATATAGATATGCAGAGACTTAGAGAGATTTTAGGGATTAATTTAAATTATTTAAAACTTTTAGATATAGATATGCAGAGAATTAGAGAGATTTTAGGGATTAATTTAAATTATGTAGAACTCTTAGATATAGTATGGATAAAATAATCTTTTTATAAATAAATATAATAATATAACTAAAGTTAATATATTATATTTTTTGTTATATTTTTTATCAGTAAAAAAGGAGGAAGTGACACTTCGGCTCCATCGTTACTGTTTTATATTATATATATAGATAAGCAGAGAATTAGATGGATTTTAGGGATTGATTTAAATTATGTATAACTTTTAGATATAGATATGCAGAGACTTAGAGAGATTTTAGGGATTAATTTAAATTATGTAACACTTTTAGATATAGATATGCAGAGAATTAGAGAGATTTTAGGGATTAATTTAAATTATGTAGAACTCTTAGATATAGTATGAATAAAATAATCTTTTTATAAATAAATATAATAATATAACTAAAGTTAATATATTATATTTTTTATTATATTTTTTATCAGTAAAAAAGGAGGAAGTGACACCTCAGCTCCATCGTTACTGTTTTATATTATATTTAGATATGCAGAGAATTAGAGATATTTTAGGGATTAATTTAAATTATGTATAACTTTTAGATATAGATATGCAGAGAATTAGAGAGATTTTAGGGATTAATTTAAATTATGTAGAACTCTTAGATATAGTACGGATAAAATAATCTTTTTATAAATAAATATAATAATATAATTAAAGTTAATATATTATATTTTTTATCAGTAAAAAATGAGGAAGTGACACTTCGGCTCCATCGTTACTGTTTTATATTATATATATAGATATGCAGAGAATTAGATGGATTTTAGGGATTAATTTAAATTATGTAGAACTTTTAGATATAGATATGCAGAGACTTAGAGAGATTTTAGGGATTAATTTAAATTATGTAAAACTTTTAGATATAGATATGCAGAGAATTAGAGAGATTTTAGGGATTAATTTAAATTTTGTAGAACTCTTAGATATAGTACGGATAAAATAATCTTTTTATAAATAAATATAATAATATAACTAAAGTTAATATATTATATATTATATTATATTTTTTATCAGTAAAAAAGGAGGAAGTGACACTTCGGCTCCATCGTTACTGTTTTATATTATATATATAGATATGCAGAGAATTAGATGGATTTTAGGGATTAATTTAAATTATGTAGAACTTTTAGATTTAGATATGCAGAGACCTAGAGAGATTTTAGGGATTAATTTAAATTATGTAAAACTTTTAGATATAGATATGCAGAGAATTAGAGAGATTTTAGGGATTAATTTAAATTTTGTAGAACTCTTAGATATAGTACGGATAAAATAATCTTTTTATAAATAAATATAATAATATAACTAAAGTTAATATATTATATATTATATTATATTTTTTATCAGTAAAAAAGGAGGAAGTGACACTTCGGCTCCATCGTTACTGTTTTATATTATATATATAGATATGCAGAGAATTAGATGGATTTTAGGGATTAATTTAAATTATGTAGAACTTTTAGATTTAGATATGCAGAGACCTAGAGAGATTTTAGGGATTAATTTAAATTATGTAAAACTTTTAGATATAGATATGCGGAGAATTAGAGAGATTTTAGGGATTAATTTAAATTATGTAGAACTCTTAGATATAGTATGGATAAAATAATCTTTTTATAAATAAATATAATAATATAACTAAAGTTAATATATTATATTTTTTATTATATTTTTTATCAGTAAAAAAGGAGGAAGTGACACCTCAGCTCCATCGTTACTGTTTTATATTATATATAGATATGCAGAGAATTAGAGAGATTTTAGAGACTAATTTAAATTATGTAGAACTTTTAGATATAGGCATGCAGAGAATTAAATAGATATTTTAGGGATTAATTTAAATTCTGTAGATCTCTTAGATGGTGTCTTCTATGGTTACTTTGTTTTTGACAAAGTAAACATTACTTGGTTATTTTCACCATTGGATGATGGAGTATAAAATTCATCCAATGGTGAAAACACACAAAGTAAGGCTTACTTTGTAAAAAACAAAGTAAGCATAGCTTTTACCTCTCTTTAGATATAATACGGATAAAATAATCTTTTTATTAATAAATATAATAATATAACTAAAGTTAATATATTATATTTTTTATTATATTTTTTATCAGTAAAAAAGGAGGAAGTGACACCTCAGCTCTATCGTTACTGTTTTATATTATATATAGCTATGCAGAGAATTAGAGAGATTTTAGGGACTAATTTAAATTATGTAGAACTTTTAGATATAGGCATGCAGAGAATTAAATAGATTTTAGGGATTAATTTAAATTCTGTAGAACTCTTAGATATAGTACGGATAAAATAATCTTTTTATAAATAAATATAATAATATAACTAAAGTTAATATATTATATTTTTTATTATATTTTTTATCAGTAAAAAAGGAGGAAGTGACACCTCAGGTCCATCGTCACTGTTTTATATTATATATAGATATATAGATATGTAGAGAATTAGAGGGATTTTAGGGACAAATTTAAATTATGTAGAACTTTTAGATATAGATATGCAGAGAATTAGAGAGATTTTAGGGATTAATTTAAATTATTTAGAACTCTTAGATATAGTATGGATAAAATAATCTTTTTATAAATAAATATAATAATATAACTAAAGTTAATATATTATATTTTTTATTATATTTTTTATCAGTAAAAAACGAGGAAGTGACACCTCAGCTCCATCGTTACTGTTTTATTATATACATATGCAGAGAATTAGAGAGATTTTAGGGACTAATTTAAATTATGTAGAACTTTTAGATATAGGCATGCAGAGAATTAAATAGATTTTAGAGATTAATTTAAATTATGTAGAACTCTTAGATATAGTATGGATAAAATAATCTTTTTATAAATAAATATAATAATATAACTAAAGTTAATATATTATATTTTTTGTTATATTTTTTATCAGTAAAAAAGGAGGAAGTGACACTTCGGCTCCATCGTTACTGTTTTATATTATATATATAGATATGCAGAGAATTAGATGGATTTTAGGGATTAATTTAAATTATGTGACACTTTTAGATATAGATATGCAGAGAATTAGAGAGATTTTAGGGATTAATTTAAATTATGTAGAACTTTTAGATATAGATATGCAGAGAATTAGACAGATTTTAGGGATTAATTTAAATTATGTAGAACTCTTAGATATAGTATGGATAAAATAATCTTTTTATAAATAAATATAATAATATAACTAAAGTTAATATATTATATTTTTTATTATATTTTTTATCAGTAAAAAAGGAGGAAGTGACACCTCAGCTCCATCGTTACTGTTTTATATTAAATACATATGCAGAGAATTAGAGAGATTTTAGGGACTAATTTAAATTATGTAGAACTTTTAGATATAGGCATGCAGAGAATTAAATAGATTTTAGGGATTAATTTAAATTCTGTAGAACTCTTAGATATAGTACGGATAAAATAATCTTTTTATAAATAAATATAATAATATAACTAAAGTTAATATATTATATTTTTTATTATATTTTTTATCAGTAAAAAAGGAGGAAGTGACACCTCAGGTCCATCGTCACTGTTTTATATTATATATAGATATATAGATATGTAGAGAATTAGAGGGATTTTAGGGACAAATTTAAATTATGTAGAACTTTTAGATATAGATATGCAGAGAATTAGAGAGATTTTAGGGATTAATTTAAATTCTGTAGAACTCTTAGATATAGTACGGATAAAATAATCTTTTTATAAATAAATATAATAATATAACTAAAGTTAATATATTATATTTTTTATCAGTAAAAAAGGAGGAAGTGACACCTCAGCTCCATCGTTACTGTTTTATATTATATATAGATATGCAGAGAATTAGAGAGATTTTAGAGACTAATTTAAATTATGTAGAACTTTTAGATATAGATATGCAGAGAATTAGAGAGATTTTAGGGATTAATTTAAATTATGTAGAATCTTAGATATAGTACGGATAAAATAATCTTTTTATAAATAAATATAATAATATAACTAAAGTTAATATATTATATTTTTTATTATATTTTTTATCAGTAAAAAAGGAGGAAGTGACACCTCAGCTCCATCGTTACTGTTTTATATTATATATATAGATATGCAGAGAATTAGATGGATTTTAGGGACTAATTTAAATTATGTAGAACTTTTAGATATAGATATGCAGAGACTTAGAGAGATTTTAGGGATTAATTTAAATTATTTAAAACTTTTAGATATAGATATGCAGAGAATTAGAGAGATTTTAGGGATTAATTTAAATTATGTAGAACTCTTAGATATAGTATGGATAAAATAATCTTTTTATAAATAAATATAATAATATAACTAAAGTTAATATATTATATTTTTTGTTATATTTTTTATCAGTAAAAAAGGAGGAAGTGACACTTCGGCTCCATCGTTACTGTTTTATATTATATATATAGATATGCAGAGAATTAGATGGATTTTAGGGATTGATTTAAATTATGTAGAACTTTTAGATATAGATATGCAGAGACTTAGAGAGATTTTAGGGATTAATTTAAATTATGTAACACTTTTAGATATAGGTATGCAGAGAATTAGAGAGATTTTAGGGATTAATTTAAATTATGTAGAACTCTTAGATATAGTATGAATAAAATAATCTTTTTATAAATAAATATAATAATATAACTAAAGTTAATATATTATATTTTTTATTATATTTTTTATCAGTAAAAAAGGAGGAAGTGACACCTCAGCTCCATCGTTACTGTTTTATATTATATATAGATATGCAGAGAATTAGAGATATTTTAGGGATTAATTTAAATTATGTATAACTTTTAGATATAGATATGCAGAGAATTAGAGAGATTTTAGGGATTAATTTAAATTATGTAGAACTCTTAGATATAGTACGGATAAAATAATCTTTTTATAAATAAATATAATAATATAATTAAAGTTAATATATTATATTTTTTATCAGTAAAAAATGAGGAAGTGACACTTCGGCTCCATCGTTACTGTTTTATATTATATATATAGATATGCAGAGAATTAGATGGATTTTAGGGATTAATTTAAATTATGTAGAACTTTTAGATATAGATATGCAGAGACTTAGAGAGATTTTAGGGATTAATTTAAATTATGTAAAACTTTTAGATATAGATATGCAGAGAATTAGAGAGATTTTAGGGATTAATTTAAATTTTGTAGATCTCTTAGATATAGTATGGATAAAATAATCTTTTTATAAATAAATATAATAATATAACTAAAGTTAATATATTATATTTTTTGTTATATTTTTTATCAGTAAAAAAGGAGGAAGTGACACTTCGGCTCCATCGTTACTGTTTTATATTATATATATAGATATGCAGAGAATTAGATGGATTTTAGGGATTGATTTAAATTATGTAGAACTTTTAGATATAGATATGCAGAGACTTAGAGAGATTTTAGGGATTAATTTAAATTATGTAACACTTTTAGATATAGATATGCAGAGAATTAGAGAGATTTTAGGGATTAATTTAAATTATGTAGAACTCTTAGATATAGTATGAATAAAATAATCTTTTTATAAATAAATATAATAATATAACTAAAGTTAATATATTATATTTTTTATTATATTTTTTATCAGTAAAAAAGGAGGAAGTGACACCTCAGCTCCATCGTTACTGTTTTATATTATATATAGATATGCAGAGAATTAGAGATATTTTAGGGATTAATTTAAATTATGTATAACTTTTAGATATAGATATGCAGAGAATTAGAGAGATTTTAGGGATTAATTTAAATTATGTAGAACTCTTAGATATAGTACGGATAAAATAATCTTTTTATAAATAAATATAATAATATAATTAAAGTTAATATATTATATTTTTTATCAGTAAAAAATGAGGAAGTGACACTTCGGCTCCATCGTTACTGTTTTATATTATATATATAGATATGCAGAGAATTAGATGGATTTTAGGGATTAATTTAAATTATGTAGAACTTTTAGATATAGATATGCAGAGACTTAGAGAGATTTTAGGGATTAATTTAAATTATGTAAAACTTTTAGATATAGATATGCAGAGAATTAGAGAGATTTTAGGGATTAATTTAAATTTTGTAGATCTCTTAGATATAGTACGGATAAAATAATCTTTTTATAAATAAATATAATAATATAACTAAAGTTAATATATTATATTTTATATTATATTTTTTATCAGTAAAAAAGAAGGAAGTGACACCTCAGCTCCATCTTTACTGTTTTATATTATATATATATAGATATGCAGAGAATTAGATGGATTTTAGGGACTAATTTAAATTATGTAGAACTTTTAGATATAGATATGCAGAGACTTAGAGAGATTTTAGGGATTAATTTAAATTATGTAAAACTTTTAGATATAGATATGCAGAGAATTAGAGATATTTTAAGGATTAATTTAAATTCTGTACATCTCTTAGATGGTGTCTTCTATGGTTACTTTGTTTTTGACAAAGTAAACATTACTTGGTTATTTTCACCATTGGATGATGGAGTATAAAATTCATCCAATGGTGAAAACACACAAAGTAAGGCTTACTTTGTAAAAAACAAAGTAAGCATAGCCTTTACCTCTCTTTAAATATAATACGGATAAAATAATCTTTTTATAAATAAATATAATAATATAACTAAAGTTAATATATTATATTTTATATTATATTTTTTATCAGTAAAAAAGGAGGAAGTGACACCTCAGCTCCATCGTTACTGTTTTATATTATATATATAGATATGCAGAGAATTAGATGGATTTTAGGGATTAATTTAAATTATGTAGAACTTTTAGATATAAATATGCAGAGACTTAGAGAGATTTTAGGGATTAATTTAAATTATGTAAAACTTTTAGATATAGATATGGAGAGAATTAGAGATATTTTAGGGATTAATTTAAATTCTGTAGAACTCTTAGATATAGTACGGATAAAATAATCTTTTTATAAATAAATATAATAATATAACTAAAGTTAATATATTATATTTTTTATTATATTTTTTATCAGTAAAAAAGGAGGAAGTGACACCTCAGCTCCATCGTTACTGTTTTATATTATATATAGATATGCAGAGAATTAGAGAGATTTTAGAGACTAATTTAAATTATGTAGAACTTTTAGATATAGATATGCAGAGAATTAGAGAGATTTTAGGGATTAATTTAAATTATGTAGAATCTTAGATATAGTACGGATAAAATAATCTTTTTATAAATAAATATAATAATATAACTAAAGTTAATATATTATATTTTTTATTATATTTTTTATCAGTAAAAAAGGAGGAAGTGACACCTCAGCTCCATCGTTACTGTTTTATATTATATATATAGATATGCAGAGAATTAGATGGATTTTAGGGACTAATTTAAATTATGTAGAACTTTTATGCATAGATATGCAGAGACTTAGAGAGATTTTAGGGATTAATTTAAATTATTTAAAACTTTTAGATATAGATATGCAGAGAATTAGAGAGATTTTAGGGATTAATTTAAATTATGTAGAACTCTTAGATATAGTATGGATAAAATAATCTTTTTATAAATAAATATAATAATATAACTAAAGTTAATATATTATATTTTTTGTTATATTTTTTATCAGTAAAAAAGGAGGAAGTGACACTTCGGCTCCATCGTTACTGTTTTATATTATATATATAGATATGCAGAGAATTAGATGGATTTTAGGGATTGATTTAAATTATGTAGAACATTTAGATATAGATATGCAGAGACTTAGAGAGATTTTAGGGATTAATTTAAATTATGTAACACTTTTAGATATAGATATGCAGAGAATTAGAGAGATTTTAGGGATTAATTTAAATTATGTAGAACTTTTAGATATAGATATGCAGAGAATTAGACAGATTTTAGGGATTAATTTAAATTATTTAGAACTCTTAGATATAGTATGGATAAAATAATCTTTTTATAAATAAATATAATAATATAACTAAAGTTAATATATTATATTTTATATTATATTTTTTATCAGTAAAAAAGGAGGAAGTGACACCTCAGCTCCATCGTTACTGTTTTATATTATATATATAGATATGCAGAGAATTAGATGGATTTTAGGGATTAATTTAAATTATGTAGAACTTTTAGATATAGATATGCAGAGACTTAGAGAGATTTTAGGGATTAATTTAAATTATGTAAAACTTTTAGATATAGATATGCAGAGAATTAGAGATATTTTAGGGATTAATTTAAATTCTGTAGAACTCTTAGATATAGTACGGATAAAATAATCTTTTTATAAATAAATATAATAATATAACTAAAGTTAATATATTATATTTTTTATTATATTTTTTATCAGTAAAAAAGGAGGAAGTGACACCTCAGCTCCATCGTTACTGTTTTATATTATATATAGATATGCAGAGAATTAGAGAGATTTTAGAGACTAATTTAAATTATGTAGAACTTTTAGATATAGATATGCAGAGAATTAGAGAGATTTTAGGGATTAATTTAAATTATGTAGAATCTTAGATATAGTACGGATAAAATAATCTTTTTATAAATAAATATAATAATATAACTAAAGTTAATATATTATATTTTTTATTATATTTTTTATCAGTAAAAAAGGAGGAAGTGACACCTCAGCTCCATCGTTACTGTTTTATATTATATATATAGATATGCAGAGAATTAGATGGATTTTAGGGACTAATTTAAATTATGTAGAACTTTTATGCATAGATATGCAGAGACTTAGAGAGATTTTAGGGATTAATTTAAATTATTTAAAACTTTTAGATATAGATATGCAGAGAATTAGAGAGATTTTAGGGATTAATTTAAATTATGTAGAACTCTTAGATATAGTATGGATAAAATAATCTTTTTATAAATAAATATAATAATATAACTAAAGTTAATATATTATATTTTTTGTTATATTTTTTATCAGTAAAAAAGGAGGAAGTGACACTTCGGCTCCATCGTTACTGTTTTATATTATATATATAGATATGCAGAGAATTAGATGGATTTTAGGGATTGATTTAAATTATGTAGAACATTTAGATATAGATATGCAGAGACTTAGAGAGATTTTAGGGATTAATTTAAATTATGTAACACTTTTAGATATAGATATGCAGAGAATTAGAGAGATTTTAGGGATTAATTTAAATTATGTAAAACTTTTAGATATAGATATGCAGAGAATTAGACAGATTTTAGGGATTAATTTAAATTATTTAGAACTCTTAGATATAGTATGGATAAAATAATCTTTTTATAAATAAATATAATAATATAACTAAAGTTAATATATTATATTTTTTATTATATTTTTTATCAGTAAAAAAGGAGGAAGTGACACCTCAGCTCCATCGTTACTGTTTTATATTATATATATAGATATGCAGAGAATTAGATGGATTTTAGGGACTAATTTAAATTATGTAGAACTTTTAGATATAGATATGCAGAGACTTAGAGAGATTTTAGGGATTAATTTAAATTATGTAGAACTCTTAGATATAGTATGGATAAAATAATCTTTTTATAAATAAATATAAAAAGATTTTAGGGACTAATTTAGGGATTTTAGGGACTAATTTAAATTATGTAGAACTTTTAGATATAGATATGGAGAGAATTAGAGATATTTTAGGGATTAATTTAAATTATGTAAAACTTTTAAATATAGATATGCAGAGAATTAGAGATATTTTAGGGATTAATTTAAATTCTGTAGATCTCTTAGATGGTGTCTTCTATGGTTACTTTGTTTTTGACAAAGTAAACATTACTTGGTTATTTTCACCATTGGATGATGGAGTATAAAATTCATCCAATGGTGAAAACACACAAAGTAAGGCTTACTTTGTAAAAAACAAAGTAAGCATAGCCTTTACCTCTCTTTAGATATAATACGGATAAAATAATCTTTTTATTAATAAATATAATAATATAACTAAAGTTAATATATTATATTTTTTATTATGTTTTTTATCAGTAAAAAAGGAGGAAGTGACACCTCAGCTCTATCGTTACTGTTTTATATTATATATAGATATGCAGAGAATTAGAGATATTTTAGGGATTAATTTAAATTATGGATAACTTTTAGATATAGATATGCAGAGAATTAGAGAGATTTTAGGGATTAATTTAAATTATGTAGAACTCTTAGATATAGTACGGATAAAATAATCTTTTTATAAATAAATATAATAATATAATTAAAGTTAATATATTATATTTTTTATTATATATTTTATCAGTAAAAAAGGAGGAAGTGACACTTCGGCTCCATCGTTACTGTTTTATATTATATATATAGATATGCAGAGAATTAGATGGATTTTAGGGATTAATTTAAATTATGTAGAACTTTTAGATATAGATATGCAGAGACTTAGAGAGATTTTAGGGATTAATTTAAATTATGTAAAACTTTTAGATATAGATATGCAGAGAATTAGAGAGATTTTAGGGATTAATTTAAATTTTGTAGATCTCTTAGATATAGTACGGATAAAATAATCTTTTTATAAATAAATATAATAATATAACTAAAGTTAATATATTATATTTTATATTATATTTTTTATCAGTAAAAAAGGAGGAAGTGACACTTCGGCTCCATCGTTACTGTTTTATATTATATATATAGATATGCAGAGAATTAGATGGATTTTAGGGACTAATTTAAATTATGTAGAACTTTTAGATATAGATATGCAGAGAATTAGAGATATTTTAGGGATTAATTTAAATTATGTATAACTTTTAGATATAGATATGCGGAGAATTAGAGAGATTTTAGGGATTAATTTAAATTCTGTAGATCTCTTAGATATAGTACGGATAAAATAATCTTTTTATAAATAAATATAATAATATAACTAAAGTTAATATATTATATTTTATATTATATTTTTTATCAGTAAAAAAGGAGGAAGTGACACCTCAGCTCCATCGTTACTATTTTATATTATATATATAGATATGCATAGAATTAGATGGATTTTAGGGACTAATTTAAATTATGTAGAACTTTTAGATATAGATATGCAGAGAATTAGAGATGTTTTAGGGATTAATTTAAATTATGTAAAACTTTTAGATATAGATATGCAGAGAATTAGAGAGATTTTAGGGATTAATTTAAATTCTGTAGATCTCTTAGATATAGTACGGATAAAATAATTTTTTTATAAATAAATATAATAATATAACTAAAGTTAATATATTATATTTTTTATTATATTTTTTATGAGTAAAAAAGGAGGAAGTGAAACCTCAGCTCCATCGTTACTGTTTTATATTATATATAGATATGTAGAGAATTAGAGATATTTTAGGGATTAATTTAAATTATGTATAACTTTTCGATATAGATATGCAGAGAATTAGAGAGATTTTAGGGGATTAATTTAAATTATGTAGAACTTTTAGATATAGTACGGATAAAATAATCTTTTTATAATTAAATATAATAATATAATTAAAGTTAATATATTATATTTTTTATTATATTTTTTATCAGTAAAAAAGGAGAAAATGACACCTCGGCTCCATCGTTACAGTTTTATATTATATATATAGATATGCATATAATTAGATGGATTTTAGAGATTAATTTAAATTATGTAGAACTTTTAGATATAGATATGCAGAGACTTAGAGAGATTTTAGGGATTAATTTAAATTATGTAAAACTTTTAGATATAGATATGCAGAGAATTAAATGGATTTTAGGGACTAATTTAAATTATGTAGAACTTTTAGATATAGATATGCAGAGAATTAGAGAGATTTTAGGGATTAATTTAAATTATGTAGAATCTTAGATATAGTACGGATAAAATAATCTTTTTATAAATAAATATAATAATATAACTAAAGTTAATATATTATATTTTTTATCAGTAAAAAATGAGGAAGTGACACCTCAGCTCCATCGTTACTGTTTTATATTATATATAGATATGCAGAGAATTAGAGAGATTTTAGGGATTAATTTAAATTCTGTAGAACTCTTAGATATAGTACGGATAAAATAATCTTTTTATAAATAAATATAATAATATAACTAAAGTTAATATATTATATTTTTTATTATATTCTTTATCGGTAAAAAAGGAGGAAGTGACACCTCAGGTCCATCGTCACTGTTTTATATTATATATAGATATATAGATATGTAGAGAATTAGAGGGATTTTAGGGACAAATTTAAATTATTTAAAACTTTTAGATATAGATATGCAGAGAATTAGAGAGATTTTAGGGACTAATTTAAATTATGTAGAACTTTTAGATATAGGCATGCAGAGAATTAAATAGATTTTAGGGATTAATTTAAATTCTGTAGAACTCTTAGATATAGTACGGATAAAATAATCTTTTTATAAATAAATATAATAATATAACTAAAGTTAATATATTATATTTTTTATTATATTCTTTATCGGTAAAAAAGGAGGAAGTGACACCTCAGGTCCATCGTCACTGTTTTATATTATATATAGATATATAGATATGTAGAGAATTAGAGGGATTTTAGGGACAAATTTAAATTATGTAGAACTTTTAGATATAGATATGCAGAGAATTAGAGAGATTTTAGGGATTAATTTAAATTCTGTAGAACTCTTAGATATTGTACGGATAAAATAATCTTTTTATAAATAAATATAATAATATAACTAAAGTTAATATATTACATTTTTTATTATATTTTTTATCAGTAAAAAAGGAGGAAGTGACACCTCAGCTCCATCGTTACTGTTTTATATTATATATAGATATGCAGAGAATTAGAGAGATTTTAGAGACTAATTTAAATTATGTAGAACTTTTAGATATAGATATGCAGAGAATTAGAGAGATTTTAGGGATTAATTTAAATTATGTAGAATCTTAGATATAGTACGGATAAAATAATCTTTTTATAAATAAATATAATAATATAACTAAAGTTAATATATTATATTTTTTATTATATTTTTTATCAGTAAAAAAGGAGGAAGTGACACCTCAGCTCCATCGTTACTGTTTTATATTATATATATATATATGCAGAGAATTAGATGGATTTTAGGGACTAATTTAAATTATGTAGAACTTTTAGATATAGATATGCAGAGACTTAGAGAGATTTTAGGGATTAATTTAAATTATTTAAAACTTTTAGATCTAGATATGCAGAGAAATAGAGAGATTTTAGGGATTAATTTAAATTATGTAGAACTCTTAGATATAGTATGGATAAAATAATCTTTTTATAAATAAATATAATAATATAACTAAAGTTAATATATTATATTTTTTGTTATATTTTTTATCAGTAAAAAAGGAGGAAGTGACACTTCGGCTCCATCGTTACTGTTTTATATTATATATATAGATAAGCAGAGAATTAGATGGATTTTAGGGATTGATTTAAATTATGTATAACTTTTAGATATAGATATGCAGAGACTTAGAGAGATTTTAGGGATTAATTTAAATTATGTAACACTTTTAGATATAGATATGCAGAGAATTAGAGAGATTTTAGGGATTAATTTAAATTATGTAGAACTCTTAGATATAGTATGAATAAAATAATCTTTTTATAAATAAATATAATAATATAACTAAAGTTAATATATTATATTTGTTATTATATTTTTTATCAGTAAAAAAGGAGGAAGTGACACCTCAGCTCCATCGTTACTGTTTTATATTATATTTAGATATGCAGAGAATTAGAGATATTTTAGGGATTAATTTAAATTATGTATAACTTTTAGATATAGATATGCAGAGAATTAGAGAGATTTTAGGGATTAATTTAAATTATGTAGAACTCTTAGATATAGTACGGATAAAATAATCTTTTTATAAATAAATATAATAATATAATTAAAGTTAATATATTATATTTTTTATCAGTAAAAAATGAGGAAGTGACACTTCGGCTCCATCGTTACTGTTTTATATTATATATATAGATATGCAGAGAATTAGATGGATTTTAGGGATTAATTTAAATTATGTAGAACTTTTAGATATAGATATGCAGAGACTTAGAGAGATTTTAGGGATTAATTTAAATTATGTAAAACTTTTAGATATAGATATGCAGAGAATTAGAGAGATTTTAGGGATTAATTTAAATTTTGTAGATCTCTTAGATATAGTACGGATAAAATAATCTTTTTATAAATAAATATAATAATATAACTAAAGTTAATATATTATATTTTATATTATATTTTTTATCAGTAAAAAAGGAGGAAGTGACACCTCAGCTCCATCGTTACTGTTTTATATTATATATATATAGATATGCAGAGAATTAGATGGATTTTAGGGACTAATTTAAATTATGTAGAACTTTTAGATATAGATATGCAGAGACTTAGAGAGATTTTAGGGATTAATTTAAATTATGTAAAACTTTTAGATATAGATAGGCAGAGAATTAGAGATATTTTAGGGATTAATTTAAATTATGTAGAACTCTTAGATATAGTACGGATAAAATAATCTTTTTATAAATAAATATAATAATATAACTAAAGTTAATATATTATATATTATATTATATTTTTTATCAGTAAAAAAGGAGGAAGTGACACTTCGGCTCCATCGTTACTGTTTTATATTATATATATAGATATGCAGAGAATTAGATGGATTTTAGGAATTAATTTAAATTATGTAGAACTTTTAGATATAGATATGCAGAGACCTAGAGAGATTTTAGGGATTAATTTAAATTATGTAAAACTTTTAGATATAGATATGCAGAGAATTAGAGAGATTTTAGGGATTAATTTAAATTATGTAGAACTCTTAGATATAGTATAGATAAAATAATCTTTTTATAAATAAATATAATAATATAACTAAAGTTAATATATTATATTTTTTATTATATTTTTTATCAGTAAAAAAGGAGGAAGTGACACCTCAGCTCCATCGTTACTGTTTTATATTATATATATAGATATGCAGAGAATTAGATGGATTTTAGGGACTAATTTAAATTATGTAGAACTTTTAGATATAGATATGCAGAGACTTAGAGAGATTTTAGGGATTAATTTAAATTATGTAAAACTTTTAGATATAGATATGCAGAGAATTAGAGATATTTTAGGGATTAATTTAAATTCTGTAGATCTCTTAGATGGTGTCTTCTATGGTTACTTTGTTTTTGACAAAGTAAACATTACTTGGTTATTTTCACCATTGGATGATGGAGTATAAAATTCATCCAATGGTGAAAACACACAAAGTAAGGCTTACTTTGTAAAAAACAAAGTAAGCATAGCTTTTACCTCTCTTTAGATATAATACGGATAAAATAATCTTTTTATTAATAAATATAATAATATAACTAAATTTAATATATTATATTTTTTATTATATTTTTTATCAGTAAAAAGGAGGAAGTGACACCTCAGCTCTATCGTTACTGTTTTATATTATATATAGATATGCAGAGAATTAGAGATATTTTAGGGATTAATTTAAATTATGTATAACTTTTAGATATAGATATGCAGAGAATTAGAGAGATTTTAGGGATTAATTTAAATTATGTAGAACTCTTAGATATAGTACGGATAAAATAATATTTTTATAAATAAATATAATAATATAATTAAAGTTAATATATTATATTTTTTATTATATTTTTTATCAGTAAAAAAGGAGGAAGTGACACTTCGGCTCCATCGTTACTGTTTTATATTATATATATAGATATGCAGAGAATTAGATGGATTTTAGGGATTAATTTAAATTATGTAGAACTTTTAGATATAGATATGCAGAGACTTAGAGAGATTTTAGGGATTAATTTAAATTATGTAAAACTTTTAGATATAGATATGCAGAGAATTAGAGATATTTTAGGGATTAATTTAAATTCTGTAGATCTCTTAGATATAGTACGGATAAAATAATCTTTTTATAAATAAATATAATAATATAACTAAAGTTAATATATTATATTTTATATTATATTTTTTATCAGTAAAAAAGGAGGAAGTGACACCTCAGCTCCATCGTTACTGTTTTATATTATATATATAGATATGCAGAGAATTAGATGGATTTTAGGGACTAATTTAAATTATGTAGAACTTTTAGATATAGATATGCAGAGAATTAGAGATATTTTAGGGATTAATTTAAATTATGTAAAACTTTTAGATATAGATATGCAGAGAATTAGAAATATTTTAGGGATTAATTTAAATTCTGTAGATCTCTTAGATATAGTACGGATAAAATAATCTTTTTATAAATAAATATAATAATATAACTAAAGTTAATATATTATATTTTATATTATTTTTTTATCAGTAAAAAAGGAGAAAGTGACACTTCGGCTCCATCGTTACTGTTTTATATTATATATATAGATATGCATAGAATTAGATGGATTTTAGGGACTAATTTAAATTATGTAGAACTTTTAGATATAGATATGCAGAGAATTAGAGATGTTTTAGGGATTAATTTAAATTATGTAAAACTTTTAGATATAGATATGCAGAGAATTAGAGAGATTTTAGGGATTAATTTAAATTCTGTAGATCTCTTAGATATAGTACGGATAAAATAATCTTTTTATAAATAAATATAATAATATAACTAAAGTTAATATATTATATTTTTTATTATATTTTTTATTAGTAAAAAAGGAGGAAGTGAAATCTCAGCTCCATCGTTACTGTTTTATATTATATATAGATATGTAGAGAATTAGAGATATTTTAGGGATTAATTTAAATTATGTATAACTTTTCGATATAGATATGCAGAGAATTAGAGAGATTTTAGGGATTAATTTAAATTATGTAGAACTTTTAGATATAGTACGGATAAAATAATCTTTTATAATTAAATATAATAATATAATTAAAGTTAATATATTATATTTTTTATTATATTTTTTATCAGTAAAAAAGGAGGAAGTGACACTTCGGCTCCATCGTTACTGTTTTAGAGATTAATTTAAATTATGTAGAACTTTTAGATATAGATATGCAGAGACTTAGAGAGATTTTAGGGATTAATTTAAATTATGTAAAACTTTTAGATATAGATATGCAGAGAATTAGATGGATTTTAGGGATTAATTTAAATTATGTAGAACTTTTAGATATAGATATGCAGAGACTTAGAGAGATTTTAGGGATTAATTTAAATTCTGTAGATCTCTTAGATATAGTACGGATAAAATAATCTTTTTATAAATAAATATAATAATATAATTAAAGTTAATATATTATATTTTATATTATATTGTTTATCAGTAAAAAAGGAGGAAGTGACACCTCAGCTCCATCGTTACTGTTTTATATTATATATATAGATATGCAGAGAATTAGATGGATTTTAGGGATTAATTTAAATTATGTAGAACTTTTAGATATAGATATGCAGAGACTTAGAGAGATTTTAGGGATTAATTTAAATTATGTAAAACTTTTAGATATAGATATGCAGAGAATTAGAGATATTTTAGGGATTAATTTAAATTCTGTAGATCTCTTATATATAGTACGGATAAAATAATCTTTTTATAAATAAATATAATAATATAACTAAAGTTAATATATTATATTTTATATTATATTTTTTATCAGTAAAAAAGGAGGAAGTGACACCTCAGCTCCATCGTTACTGTTTTATATTATATATATAGATATGCAGAGAATTAGATGGATTTTAGGGACTAATTTAAATTATGTAGAACTTTTAGATATAGATATGCAGAGAATTAGAGATATTTTATGGATTAATTTAAATTATGTAAAACTTTTAGATATAGATATGCAGAGAATTAGAAATATTTTAGGGATTAATTTAAATTCTGTAGATCTCTTAGATATAGTACGGATAAAATAATCTTTTTATAAATAAATATAATAATATAACTAAAGTTAATATATTATATTTTATATTATTTTTTTATCAGTAAAAAAGGAGGAAGTGACACTTCGGCTCCATCGTTACTGTTTTATATTATATATATAGATATGCATAGAATTAGATGGATTTTAGGGACTAATTTAAATTATGTAGAACTTTTAGATATAGATATGCAGAGAATTAGAGATGTTTTAGGGATTAATTTAAATTATGTAAAACTTTTAGATATAGATATGCAGAGAATTAGAGAGATTTTAGGGATTAATTTAAATTCTGTAGATCTCTTAGATATAGTACGGATAAAATAATCTTTTTATAAATAAATATAATAATATAACTAAAGTTAATATATTATATTTTTTATTATATTTTTTATTAGTAAAAAAGGAGGAAGTGAAATCTCAGCTCCATCGTTACTGTTTTATATTATATATAGATATGTAGAGAATTAGAGATATTTTAGGGATTAATTTAAATTATGTATAACTTTTCGATATAGATATGCAGAGAATTAGAGAGATTTTAGGGATTAATTTAAATTATGTAGAACTTTTAGATATAGTACGGATAAAATAATCTTTTATAATTAAATATAATAATATAATTAAAGTTAATATATTATATTTTTTATTATATTTTTTATCAGTAAAAAAGGAGGAAGTGACACTTCGGCTCCATCGTTACTGTTTTATATTATATATATAGATATGCAGAGAATTAGATGGATTTTAGGGATTAATTTAAATTATGTAGAACTTTTAGATATAGATATGCAGAGACTTAGAGAGATTTTAGGGATTAATTTAAATTATGTAAAACTTTTAGATATAGATATGCAGAGAATTAGAGATATTTTAGGGATTAATTTAAATTCTGTAGATCTCTTAGATATAGTACGGATAAAATAATCTTTTTATAAATAAATATAATAATATAACTAAAGTTAATATATTATATTTTATATTATATTTTTTATCAGTAAAAAAGGAGGAAGTGACACCTCAGCTCCATCGTTACTGTTTTATATTATATATATAGATATGCAGAGAATTAGATGGATTTTAGGGACTAATTTAAATTATGTAGAACTTTTAGATATAGATATGCAGAGAATTAGAGATATTTTAGGGATTAATTTAAATTATGTAAAACTTTTAGATATAGATATGCAGAGAATTAGAAATATTTTAGGGATTAATTTAAATTCTGTAGATCTCTTAGATATAGTACGGATAAAATAATCTTTTTATAAATAAATATAATAATATAACTAAAGTTAATATATTATATTTTATATTATTTTTTTATCAGTAAAAAAGGAGGAAGTGACACTTCGGCTCCATCGTTACTGTTTTATATTATATATATAGATATGCATAGAATTAGATGGATTTTAGGGACTAATTTAAATTATGTAGAACTTTTAGATATAGATATGCAGAGAATTAGAGATGTTTTAGGGATTAATTTAAATTATGTAAAACTTTTAGATATAGATATGCAGAGAATTAGAGAGATTTTAGGGATTAATTTAAATTCTGTAGATCTCTTAGATATAGTACGGATAAAATAATCTTTTTATAAATAAATATAATAATATAACTAAAGTTAATATATTATATTTTTTATTATATTTTTTATTAGTAAAAAAGGAGGAAGTGAAATCTCAGCTCCATCGTTACTGTTTTATATTATATATAGATATGTAGAGAATTAGAGATATTTTAGGGATTAATTTAAATTATGTATAACTTTTCGATATAGATATGCAGAGAATTAGAGAGATTTTAGGGATTAATTTAAATTATGTAGAACTTTTAGATATAGTACGGATAAAATAATCTTTTATAATTAAATATAATAATATAATTAAAGTTAATATATTATATTTTTTATTATATTTTTTATTAGTAAAAAAGGAGGAAGTGAAATCTCAGCTCCATCGTTACTGTTTTATATTATATATAGATATGTAGAGAATTAGAGATATTTTAGGGATTAATTTAAATTATGTATAACTTTTCGATATAGATATGCAGAGAATTAGAGAGATTTTAGGGATTAATTTAAATTATGTAGAACTTTTAGATATAGTACGGATAAAATAATCTTTTTATAAATAAATATAATAATATAACTAAAGTTAATATATTATATTTTTTATTATATTTTTTATTAGTAAAAAAGGAGGAAGTGAAATCTCAGCTCCATCGTTACTGTTTTATATTATATATAGATATGTAGAGAATTAGAGATATTTTAGGGATTAATTTAAATTATGTATAACTTTTCGATATAGATATGCAGAGAATTAGAGAGATTTTAGGGATTAATTTAAATTATGTAGAACTTTTAGATATAGTACGGATAAAATAATCTTTTATAATTAAATATAATAATATAATTAAAGTTAATATATTATATTTTTTATTATATTTTTTATCAGTAAAAAAGGAGGAAGTGACACTTCGGCTCCATCGTTACTGTTTTAGAGATTAATTTAAATTATGTAGAACTTTTAGATATAGATATGCAGAGACTTAGAGAGATTTTAGGGATTAATTTAAATTATGTAAAACTTTTAGATATAGATATGCAGAGAATTAGATGGATTTTAGGGATTAATTTAAATTATGTAGAACTTTTAGATATAGATATGCAGAGACTTAGAGAGATTTTAGGGATTAATTTAAATTCTGTAGATCTCTTAGATATAGTACGGATAAAATAATCTTTTTATAAATAAATATAATAATATAATTAAAGTTAATATATTATATTTTATATTATATTGTTTATCAGTAAAAAAGGAGGAAGTGACACCTCAGCTCCATCGTTACTGTTTTATATTATATATATAGATATGCAGAGAATTAGATGGATTTTAGGGATTAATTTAAATTATGTAGAACTTTTAGATATAGATATGCAGAGACTTAGAGAGATTTTAGGGATTAATTTAAATTATGTAAAACTTTTAGATATAGATATGCAGAGAATTAGAGATATTTTAGGGATTAATTTAAATTCTGTAGATCTCTTAGATATAGTACGGATAAAATAATCTTTTTATAAATAAATATAATAATATAACTAAAGTTAATATATTATATTTTATATTATATTTTTTATCAGTAAAAAAGGAGGAAGTGACACCTCAGCTCCATCGTTACTGTTTTATATTATATATATAGATATGCAGAGAATTAGATGGATTTTAGGGACTAATTTAAATTATGTAGAACTTTTAGATATAGATATGCAGAGAATTAGAGATATTTTAGGGATTAATTTAAATTATGTATAACTTTTAGATATATATATGCAGAGAATTACAGAGATTTTAGGGATTAATTTAAATTATGTAGAACTCTTAGATATAGTACGGATAAAATAATCTTTTTATAAATAAATATAATAATATAACTAAAGTTAATATATTATATTTTATATTATATTTTTTATCAGTAAAAAAGGAGGAAGTGACACCTCAGCTCCATCGTTACTGTTTTATATTATATATATAGATATGCAAAGAATTAAATGGATTTTAGGGACTAATTTAAATTATGTAGAACTTTTAGATATAGATATGCAGAGAATTAGAGATATTTTAGGGATTAATTTAAATTATGTATAACTTTTAGATATATATATGCAGAGAATTACAGAGATTTTAGGCATTAATTTAAATTATGTAGAACTCTTAGATATAGTACGGATAAAATAATCTTTTTATAAATAAATATAATAATATAACTAAAGTTAATATATTATATATTATATTATATTTTTTATCAGTAAAAAAGGAGGAAGTGACACTTCGGCTCCATCGTTACTGTTTTATATTATATATATAGATATGCAGAGAATTAGATGGATTTTAGGGATTAATTTAAATTATGTAGAACTTTTAGATATAGATATGCAGAGACCTACAGAGATTTTAGGGATTAATTTAAATTATGTAAAACTTTTAGATATAGATATGCGGAGAATTAGAGAGATTTTAGGGATTAATTTAAATTATGTAGAACTTTTAGATATAGTATGGATAAAATAATCTTTTTATAAATAAATATAATAATATAACTAAAGTTAATATATTATATTTTTTATTATATTTTTTATCAGTAAAAAAGGAGGAAGTGACACCTCAGCTCCATCGTTACTGTTTTATATTATATATATAGATATGCAGAGAATTAGATGGATTTTAGGGACTAATTTAAATTATGTAGAACTTTTAGATATAGATATGCAGAGACTTAGAGAGATTTTAGGGATTAATTTAAATTATGTAAAACTTTTAGATATAGATATGCGGAGAATTAGAGAGATTTTAGGGATTAATTTAAATTATGTAGAACTCTTAGATATAGTATGGATAAAATAATCTTTTTATAAATAAATATAATAATATAACTAAAGTTAATATATTATATTTTTTATTATATTTTTTATCAGTAAAAAAGGAGGAAGTGACACCTCAGCTCCATCGTTACTGTTTTATATTATATATATAGATATGCAGAGAATTAGAGATATTTTAGGGATTAATTTAAATTATGTATAACTTTTAGATATAGATATGCAGAGAATTAGAGAGATTTTAGGGATTAATTTAAATTATGTAGAACTCTTAGATATAGTACGGATAAAATAATCTTTTTATAAATAAATATAATAATATAATTAAAGTTAATATATTATATTTTTTATCAGTAAAAAAGGAGCAAGTGACACTTCGGCTCCATCGTTACTGTTTTATATTATATATATAGATATGCAGAGAATTAGATGGATTTTAGGGATTAATTTAAATTATGTAGAACTTTTAGATATAGATATGCAGAGACTTAGAGAGATTTTAGGGATTAATTTAAATTATGTAAAACTTTTAGATATAGATATGCAGAGAATTAGAGAGATTTTAGGGATTAATTTAAATTTTATAAATCTCTTAGATATAGTACGGATAAAATAATCTTTTTATAAATAAATATAATAATATAACTAAAGTTAATATATTATATTTTATATTATATTTTTTATCAGTAAAAAAGGAGGAAGTGACACTTCGGCTCCATCGTTACTGTTTTATATTATATATATAGATATGCAGAGAATTAGATGGATTTTAGGGATTAATTTAAATTATGTAGAACTTTTAGATATAGATATGCAGAGACCTAGAGAGATTTTAGGGATTAATTTAAATTATGTAAAACTTTTAGATATAGATATGCAGAGAATTAGAGATATTTTAGGGATTAATTTAAATTCTGTAGATCTCTTAGATGGTGTCTTCTATGGTTACTTTGTTTTTGACAAAGTAAACATTACTTGGTTATTTTCACCATTGGATGATGGAGTATAAAATTCATCCAATGGTGAAAACACACAAAGTAAGGCTTACTTTGTAAAAAACAAAGTAAGCATAGCCTTTACCTCTCTTTAGATATAATACAGATAACATAATCTTTTTATAAATAAATATAATAATATCACTAAAGTTAATATATTATATTTTTTATTATATTTTTTATCAGTAAAAAAGGAGGAAGTGACACCTCAGCTCTATCGTTACTGTTTTATATTATATATAGATATGCAGAGAATTAGAGATATTTTAGGGATTAATTTAAATTATGTATAACTTTTAGATATAGATATGCAGGGAATTAGAGAGATTTTAGGGATTAATTTAAATTATGTAGAACTCTTAGATATAGTACGGATAAAATAATCTTTTTATAAATAAATATAATAATATAATTAAAGTTAATATATTATATTTTTTATCAGTAAAAAAGGAGGAAGTGACACTTCGGCTCCATCGTTACTGTTTTATATTATATATATAGATATGCAGAGAATTAGATGGATTTTAGGGATTAATTTAAATTATGTAGAACTTTTAGATATAGATATGCAGAGACTTAGAGAGATTTTAGGGATTAATTTAAATTATGTAAAACTTTTAGATATAGATATGCAGAGAATTAGAGAGATTTTAGGGATTAATTTAAATTTTATAGATCTCTTAGATATAGTACGGATAAAATAATCTTTTTATAAATAAATATAATAATATAACTAAAGTTAATATATTATATTTTATATTATATTTTTTATCAGTAAAAAAGGAGGAAGTGACACCTCAGCTCCATCGTTACTGTTTTATATTATATATATAGATATGCAGAGAATTAAATGGATTTTAGGGACTAATTTAAATTATGTAGAACTTTTAGATATAGATATGCAGAGAATTAGAGATATTTTAGGGATTAATTTAAATTATGTATAACTTTTAGATATATATATGCAGAGAATTACAGAGATTTTAGGGATTAATTTAAATTATGTAGAACTCTTAGATATAGTACGGATAAAATAATCTTTTTATAAATAAATATAATAATATAACTAAAGTTAATATATTATATATTATATTATATTTTTTATCAGTAAAAAAGGAGAAAGTGACACTTCGGCTCCATCGTTACTGTTTTATATTATATATATAGATATGCAGAGAATTAGATGGATTTTAGGGATTAATTTAAATTATGTAGAACTTTTAGATATAGATATGCAGAGACTTAGAGAGATTTTAGGGATTAATTTAAATTATGTAAAACTTTTAGATATAGATATACAGAGAATTAGAGAGATTTTAGGGATTAATTTAAATTTTATAGATCTCTTAGATATAGTACGGATAAAATAATCTTTTTATAAATAAATATAATAATATAACTAAAGTTAATATATTATATTTTATATTATATTTTTTATCAGTAAAAAAGGAGGAAGTGACACCTCAGCTCCATCGTTACTGTTTTATATTATATATATAGATATGCAGAGAATTAAATGGATTTTAGGGACTAATTTAAATTATGTAGAACTTTTAGATATAGATATGCAGAGAATTAGAGATATTTTAGGGATTAATTTAAATTATGTATAACTTTTAGATATATATATGCAGAGAATTACAGAGATTTTAGGGATTAATTTAAATTATGTAGAACTCTTAGATATAGTACGGATAAAATAATCTTTTTATAAATAAATATAATAATATAACTAAAGTTAATATATTATATATTATATTATATTTTTTATCAGTAAAAAAGGAGGAAGTGACACTTCGGCTCCATCGTTACTGTTTTATATTATATATATAGATATGCAGAGAATTAGATGGATTTTAGGGATTAATTTAAATTATGTAGAACTTTTAGATATAGATATGCAGAGACCTAGAGAGATTTTAGGGATTAATTTAAATTATGTAAAACTTTTAGATATAGATATGCGGAGAATTAGAGAGATTTTAGGGATTAATTTAAATTATGTAGAACTCTTAGATATAGTATGGATAAAATAATCTTTTTATAAATAAATATAATAATATAACTAAAGTTAATATATTATATTTTTTATTATATTTTTTATCAGTAAAAAAGGAGGAAGTGACACCTCAGCTCCATCGTTACTGTTTTATATTATATATATAGATATGCAGAGAATTAGATGGATTTTAGGGACTAATTTAAATTATGTAGAACTTTTAGATATAGATATGCAGAGACTTAGAGAGATTTTAGGGATTAATTTAAATTATGTAAAACTTTTAGATATAGATATGCAGAGAATTAGAGATATTTTAGGGATTAATTTAAATTCTGTAGATCTCTTAGATGGTGTCTTCTATGGTTACTTTGTTTTTGACAAAGTAAACATTACTTGGTTATTTTCACCATTGGATGATGGAGTATAAAATTCATCCAATGGTGAAAACACACAAAGTAAGGCTTACTTTGTAAAAAACAAAGTAAGCATAGCCTTTACCTCTCTTTAGATATAATACAGATAACATAATCTTTTTATAAATAAATATAATAATATCACTAAAGTTAATATATTATATTTTTTATTATATTTTTTATCAGTAAAAAAGGAGGAAGTGACACCTCAGCTCTATCGTTACTGTTTTATATTATATATAGATATGCAGAGAATTAGAGATATTTTAGGGATTAATTTAAATTATGTATAACTTTTAGATATAGATATGCAGAGAATTAGAGAGATTTTAGGGATTAATTTAAATTATGTAGAACTATTAGATATAGTACGGATAAAATAATCTTTTTATAAATAAATATAATAATATAATTAAAGTTAATATATTATATTTTTTATCAGTAAAAAAGGAGGAAGTGACACTTCGGCTCCATCGTTACTGTTTTATATTATATATATAGATATGCAGAGAATTAGATGGATTTTAGGGATTAATTTAAATTATGTAGAACTTTTAGATATAGATATGCAGAGACTTAGAGAGATTTTAGGGATTAATTTAAATTATGTAAAACTTTTAGATATAGATATGCAGAGAATTCGAGAGATTTTAGGGATTAATTTAAATTTTATAGATCTCTTAGATATAGTACGGATAAAATAATCTTTTTATAAATAAATATAATAATATAACTAAAGTTAATATATTATATTTTATATTATATTTTTTATCAGTAAAAAAGGAGGAAGTGACACCTCAGCTCCATCGTTACTGTTTTATATTATATATATAGATATGCAGAGAATTAAATGGATTTTAGGGACTAATTTAAATTATGTAGAACTTTTAGATATAGATATGCAGAGAATTAGAGATATTTTAGGGATTAATTTAAATTATGTATAACTTTTAGATATATATATGCAGAGAATTACAGAGATTTTAGGGATTAATTTAAATTATGTAGAACTCTTAGATATAGTACGGATAAAATAATCTTTTTATAAATAAATATAATAATATAACTAAAGTTATTATATTATATATTATATTATATTTTTTATCAGTAAAAAAGGAGGAAGTGACACTTCGGCTCCATCGTTACTGTTGTATATTATATATATAGATATGCAGAGAATTAGATGGATTTTAGGGATTAATTTAAATTATGTAGAACTTTTAGATATAGATATGCAGACACCTAGAGAGATTTTAGGGATTAATTTAAATTATGTAAAACTTTTAGATATAGATATGCGGAGAATTAGAGAGATTTTAGGGATTAATTTAAATTTTATAGATCTCTTAGATATAGTACGGATAAAATAATCTTTTTATAAATAAATATAATAATATAACTAAAGTTAATATATTATATTTTATATTATATTTTTTATCAGTAAAAAAGGAGGAAGTGACACTTCGGCTCCATCGTTACTGTTTTATATTATATATATAGATATGCAGAGAATTAAATGGATTTTAGGGACTAATTTAAATTATGTAGAACTTTTAGATATAGATATGCAGAGAATTAGAGATATTTTAGGGATTAATTTAAATTATGTATAACTTTTAGATATATATATGCAGAGAATTACAGAGATTTTAGGGATTAATTTAAATTATGTAGAACTCTTAGATATAGTACGGATAAAATAATCTTTTTATAAATAAATATAATAATATAACTAAAGTTAATATATTATATATTATATTATATTTTTTATCAGTAAAAAAGGAGGAAGTGACACTTCGGCTCCATCGTTACTGTTGTATATTATATATATAGATATGCAGAGAATTAGATGGATTTTAGGGATTAATTTAAATTATGTAGAACTTTTAGATATAGATATGCAGAGACCTAGAGAGATTTTAGGGATTAATTTAAATTATGTAAAACTTTTAGATATAGATATGCGGAGAATTAGAGAGATTTTAGGGATTAATTTAAATTTTATAGATCTCTTAGATATATTTATAAATATAATAATATAACTAAAGTTAATATATTATATTTTATATTATATTTTTTATCAGTAAAAAAGGAGGAAGTGACACTTCGGCTCCATCGTTACTGTTTTATATTATATATATAGATATGCAGAGAATTAGATGGATTTTAGGGACTAATTTAAATTATGTAGAACTTTTAGATATAGATATGCAGAGAATTAGAGAGATTTTAGGGATTAATTTAAATTATGTATAACTTTTAGATATATATATGCAGAGAATTACAGAGATTTTAGGGACTAATTTAAATTATGTAAAACTTTTAGATATAGATATGCAGAGAATTAGAGATATTTTAGGGATTAATTTAAATTCTGTAGATCTCTTAGATATAGATATGCAGAGAATTAGAGATATTTTAGGGATTAATTTAAATTCTGTAGATTATAATACAGATAACATAATCTTTTTATAAATAAATATAATAATATCACTAAAGTTAATATATTATATTTTTTATTATATTTTTTATCAGTAAAAAAGGAGGAAGTGACACCTCAGCTCTATCGTTACTGTTTTATATTATATATAGATATGCAGAGAATTAGAGATATTTTAGGGATTAATTTAAATTATGTATAACTTTTAGATATAGATATGCAGAGAATTAGAGAGATTTTAGGGATTAATTTAAATTATGTAGAACTCTTAGATATAGTACGGATAAAATAATCTTTTTATAAATAAATATAATAATATAATTAAAGTTAATATATTATATTTTTTATCAGTAAAAAAGGAGGAAGTGACACTTCGGCTCCATCGTTACTGTTTTATATTATATATATAGATATGCAGAGAATTAGATGGATTTTAGGGATTAATTTAAATTATGTAGAACTTTTAGATATAGATATGCAGAGACTTAGAGAGATTTTAGGGATTAATTTAAATTATGTAAAACTTTTAGATATAGATATGCAGAGAATTAGAGAGATTTTAGGGATTAATTTAAATTTTATAGATCTCTTAGATATAGTACGGATAAAATAATCTTTTTATAAATAAATATAATAATATAACTAAAGTTAATATATTATATTTTATATTATATTTTTTATCAGTAAAAAAGGAGGAAGTGACACTTCGGCTCCATCGTTACTGTTTTATATTATATATATAGATATGCAGAGAATTAAATGGATTTTAGGGACTAATTTAAATTATGTAGAACTTTTAGATATAGATATGCAGAGAATTAGAGATATTTTAGGGATTAATTTAAATTATGTATAACTTTTAGATATATATATGCAGAGAATTACAGAGATTTTAGGGATTAATTTAAATTATGTAGAACTCTTAGATATAGTACGGATAAAATAATCTTTTTATAAATAAATATAATAATATAACTAAAGTTAATATATTATATATTATATTATATTTTTTATCAGTAAAAAAGGAGGAAGTGACACTTCGGCTCCATCGTTACTGTTTTATATTATATATATAGATATGCAGAGAATTAGATGGATTTTAGGGATTAATTTAAATTATGTAGAACTTTTAGATATAGATATGCAGACACCTAGAGAGATTTTAGGGATTAATTTAAATTATGTAAAACTTTTAGATATAGATATGCGGAGAATTAGAGAGATTTTAGGGATTAATTTAAATTATGTAGAACTCTTAGATATAGTATGGATAAAATAATCTTTTTATAAATAAATATAATAATATAACTAAAGTTAATATATTATATTTTTTATTATATTTTTTATCAGTAAAAAAGGAGGAAGTGACACCTCAGCTCCATCGTTACTGTTTTATATTATATATATAGATATGCAGAGAATTAGATGGATTTTAGGGACTAATTTAAATTATGTAGCACTTTTAGATATAGATATGCAGAGACTTAGAGAGATTTTAGGGATTAATTTAAATTATCTAAAACTTTTAGATATAGATATGCAGAGAATTAGAGATATTTTAGGGATTAATTTAAATTCTGTAGATCTCTTAGATGGTGTCTTCTATGGTTACTTTGTTTTTGACAAAGTAAACATTACTTGGTTATTTTCACCATTGGATGATGGAGTATAAAATTCATCCAATGGTGAAAACACACAAAGTAAGGCTTACTTTGTAAAAAACAAAGTAAGCATAGCCTTTACCTCTCTTTAGATATAATACAGATAACATAATCTTTTTATAAATAAATATAATAATATCACTAAAGTTAATATATTATATTTTTTATTATATTTTTTATCAGTAAAAAAGGAGGAAGTGACACCACAGCTCTATCGTTACTGTTTTATATTAGATATAGATATGCAGAGACTTAGAGAGATTTTAGGGATTAATTTAAATTATGTAAAACTTTTAGATATAGATATGCAGAGAATTAGAGATATTTTAGGGATTAATTTAAATTCTGTAGATCTCTTAGATGGTGTCTTCTATGGTTACTTTGTTTTTGACAAAGTAAACATTACTTGGTTATTTTCACCATTGGATGATGGAGTATAAAATTCATCCAATGGTGAAAACACACAAAGTAAGGCTTACTTTGTAAAAAACAAAGTAAGCATAGCCTTTACCTCTCTTTAGATATAATACAGATAACATAATCTTTTTATAAATAAATATAATAATATCACTAAAGTTAATATATTATATTTTTTATTATATTTTTTATCAGTAAAAAAGGAGGAAGTGACACCTCAGCTCTATCGTTACTGTTTTATATTATATATAGATATTCAGAGAATTAGAGATATTTTAGGGATTAATTTAAATTATGTAGAACTTTTAGATATAGATATGCAGAGAATTAGAGAGATTTTAGGGATTAATTTAAATTATGTAGAACTCTTAGATATAGTACGGATAAAATAATCTTTTTATAAATAAATATAATAATATAATTAAAGTTAATATATTATATTTTTTATCAGTAAAAAAGGAGGAAGTGACACTTCGGCTCCATCGTTACTGTTTTATATTATATATATAGATATGCAGAGAATTAGATGGATTTTAGGGATTAATTTAAATTATGTAGAACTTTTAGATATAGATATGCAGAGACTTAGAGAGATTTTAGGGATTAATTTAAATTATGTAAAACTTTTAGATATAGATATGCAGAGAATTAGAGAGATTTTAGGGATTAATTTAAATTTTATAGATCTCTTAGATATAGTACGGATAAAATAATCTTTTTATAAATAAATATAATAACATAACTAAAGTTAATATATTATATTTTATATTATATTTTTTATCAGTAAAAAAGGAGGAAGTGACACCTCAGCTCCATCGTTACTGTTTTATATTATATATATAGATATGCAAAGAATTAAATGGATTTTAGGGACTAATTTAAATTATGTAGAACTTTTAGATATAGATATGCAGAGAATTAGAGATATTTTAGGGATTAATTTAAATTATGTATAACTTTTAGATATATATATGCAGAGAATTACAGAGATTTTAGGGATTAATTTAAATTATGTAGAACTCTTAGATATAGTACGGATAAAATAATCTTTTTATAAATAAATATAATAATATAACTAAAGTTAATATATTATATATTATATTATATTTTTTATCAGTAAAAAAGGAGGAAGTGACACTTCGGCTCCATCGTTACTGTTTTATATTATATATATAGATATGCAGAGAATTAGATGGATTTTAGGGATTAATTTAAATTATGTAGAACTTTTAGATATAGATATGCAGAGACCTAGAGAGATTTTAGGGATTAATTTAAATTATGTAAAACTTTTAGATATAGATATGCGGAGAATTAGAGAGATTTTAGGGATTAATTTAAATTATGTAGAACTCTTAGATATAGTATGGATAAAATAATCTTTTTATAAATAAATATAATAATATAACTAAAGTTAATATATTATATTTTTTATTATATTTTTTATCAGTAAAAAAGGAGGAAGTGACACCTCAGCTCCATCGTTACTGTTTTATATTATATATATAGATATGCAGAGAATTAGATGGATTTTAGGGACTAATTTAAATTATGTAGAACTTTTAGATATAGATATGCAGAGACTTAGAGAGATTTTAGGGATTAATTTAAATTATGTAAAACTTTTAGATATAGATATGCAGAGAATTAGAGATATTTTAGGGATTAATTTAAATTCTGTAGATCTCTTAGATTCTCTTTAGATATAATACAGATAACATAATCTTTTTATAAATAAATATAATAATATCACTAAAGTTAATATATTATATTTTTTATTATATTTTTTATCAGTAAAAAAGGAGGAAGTGACACCTCAGCTCCATCGTTACTGTTTTATATTATATATATATATATGCAGAGAATTAGATGGATTTTAGGGACTAATTTAAATTATGTAGAACTTTTAGATATAGATATGCAGAGACTTAGAGAGATTTTAGGGATTAATTTAAATTATGTAAAACTTTTAGATATAGATATGCAGAGAATTAGAGATATTTTAGGGATTAATTTAAATTCTGTAGATTATAATACAGATAACATAATCTTTTTATAAATAAATATAATAATATCACTAAAGTTAATATATTATATTTTTTATTATATTTTTTATCAGTAAAAAAGGAGGAAGTGACACCTCAGCTCTATCGTTACTGTTTTATATTATATATAGATATGCAGAGAATTAGAGATATTTTAGGGATTAATTTAAATTATGTATAACTTTTAGATATAGATATGCAGAGAATTAGAGAGATTTTAGGGATTAATTTAAATTATGTAGAACTCTTAGATATAGTACGGATAAAATAATCTTTTTATAAATAAATATAATAATATAATTAAAGTTAATATATTATATTTTTTATCAGTAAAAAAGGAGGAAGTGACACTTCGGCTCCATCGTTACTGTTTTATATTATATATATAGATATGCAGAGAATTAGATGGATTTTAGGGATTAATTTAAATTATGTAGAACTTTTAGATATAGATATGCAGAGACTTAGAGAGATTTTAGGGATTAATTTAAATTATGTAAAACTTTTAGATATAGATATGCAGAGAATTAGAGAGATTTTAGGGATTAATTTAAATTTTATAGATCTCTTAGATATAGTACGGATAAAATAATCTTTTTATAAATAAATATAATAATATAACTAAAGTTAATATATTATATTTTATATTATATTTTTTATCAGTAAAAAAGGAGGAAGTGACACCTCAGCTCCATCGTTACTGTTTTATATTATATATATAGATATGCAAAGAATTAAATGGATTTTAGGGACTAATTTAAATTATGTAGAACTTTTAGATATAGATATGCAGAGAATTAGAGATATTTTAGGGATTAATTTAAATTATGTATAACTTTTAGATATATATATGCAGAGAATTACAGAGATTTTAGGGACTAATTTAAATTATGTAAAACTTTTAGATATAGATATGCAGAGAATTAGAGATATTTTAGGGATTAATTTAAATTCTGTAGATCTCTTAGATTCTCTTTAGATATAATACAGATAACATAATCTTTTATAAATAAATATAATAATATCACTAAAGTTAATATATTATATTTTTTATTATATTTTTTATCAGTAAAAAAGGAGGAAGTGACACCTCAGCTCCATCGTTACTGTTTTATATTATATATATAGATATGCAGAGAATTAGATGGATTTTAGGGACTAATTTAAATTATGTAGAACTTTTAGATATAGATATGCAGAGACTTAGAGAGATTTTAGGGATTAATTTAAATTATGTAAAACTTTTAGATATAGATATGCAGAGAATTAGAGATATTTTAGGGATTAATTTAAATTCTGTAGATTATAATACAGATAACATAATCTTTTTATAAATAAATATAATAATATCACTAAAGTTAATATATTATATTTTTTATTATATTTTTTATCAGTAAAAAAGGAGGAAGTGACACCTCAGCTCTATCGTTACTGTTTTATATTATATATAGATATTCAGAGAATTAGAGATATTTTAGGGATTAATTTAAATTATGTATAACTTTTAGATATAGATATGCAGAGAATTAGAGAGATTTTAGGGATTAATTTAAATTATGTAGAACTCTTAGATATAGTACGGATAAAATAATCTTTTTATAAATAAATATAATAATATAATTAAAGTTAATATATTATATTTTTTATCAGTAAAAAAGGAGGAAGTGACACTTCGGCTCCATCGTTACTGTTTTATATTATATATATAGATATGCAGAGAATTAGATGGATTTTAGGGATTAATTTAAATTATGTAGAACTTTTAGATATAGATATGCAGAGACTTAGAGAGATTTTAGGGATTAATTTAAATTATGTAAAACTTTTAGATATAGATATGCAGAGAATTAGAGAGATTTTAGGGATTAATTTAAATTTTATAGATCTCTTAGATATAGTACGGATAAAATAATCTTTTTATAAATAAATATAATAATATAACTAAAGTTAATATATTATATTTTATATTATATTTTTTATCAGTAAAAAAGGAGGAAGTGACACCTCAGCTCCATCGTTACTGTTTTATATTATATATATAGATATGCAAAGAATTAAATGGATTTTAGGGACTAATTTAAATTATGTAGAACTTTTAGATATAGATATGCAGAGAATTAGAGATATTTTAGGGATTAATTTAAATTATGTATAACTTTTAGATATATATATGCAGAGAATTACAGAGATTTTAGGGATTAATTTAAATTATGTAGAACTCTTAGATATAGTACGGATAAAATAATCTTTTTATAAATAAATATAATAATATAACTAAAGTTAATATATTATATATTATATTATATTTTTTATCAGTAAAAAAGGAGGAAGTGACACTTCGGCTCCATCGTTACTGTTTTATATTATATATATAGATATGCAGAGAATTAGATGGATTTTAGGGATTAATTTAAATTATGTAGAACTTTTAGATATAGATATGCAGAGACCTAGAGAGATTTTAGGGATTAATTTAAATTATGTAAAACTTTTAGATATAGATATGCGGAGAATTAGAGAGATTTTAGGGATTAATTTAAATTATGTAGAACTCTTAGATATAGTATGGATAAAATAATCTTTTTATAAATAAATATAATAATATAACTAAAGTTAATATATTATATTTTTTATTATATTTTTTATCAGTAAAAAAGGAGGAAGTGACACCTCAGCTCCATCGTTACTGTTTTATATTATATATATAGATATGCAGAGAATTAGATGGATTTTAGGGACTAATTTAAATTATGTAGAACTTTTAGATATAGATATGCAGAGACTTAGAGAGATTTTAGGGATTAATTTAAATTATGTAAAACTTTTAGATATAGATATGCAGAGAATTAGAGATATTTTAGGGATTAATTTAAATTCTGTAGATCTCTTAGATTCTCTTTAGATATAATACAGATAACATAATCTTTTTATAAATAAATATAATAATATCACTAAAGTTAATATATTATATTTTTTATTATATTTTTTATCAGTAAAAAAGGAGGAAGTGACACCTCAGCTCCATCGTTACTGTTTTATATTATATATATATATATGCAGAGAATTAGATGGATTTTAGGGACTAATTTAAATTATGTAGAACTTTTAGATATAGATATGCAGAGACTTAGAGAGATTTTAGGGATTAATTTAAATTATGTAAAACTTTTAGATATAGATATGCAGAGAATTAGAGATATTTTAGGGATTAATTTAAATTCTGTAGATTATAATACAGATAACATAATCTTTTTATAAATAAATATAATAATATCACTAAAGTTAATATATTATATTTTTTATTATATTTTTTATCAGTAAAAAAGGAGGAAGTGACACCTCAGCTCTATCGTTACTGTTTTATATTATATATAGATATGCAGAGAATTAGAGATATTTTAGGGATTAATTTAAATTATGTATAACTTTTAGATATAGATATGCAGAGAATTAGAGAGATTTTAGGGATTAATTTAAATTATGTAGAACTCTTAGATATAGTACGGATAAAATAATCTTTTTATAAATAAATATAATAATATAATTAAAGTTAATATATTATATTTTTTATCAGTAAAAAAGGAGGAAGTGACACTTCGGCTCCATCGTTACTGTTTTATATTATATATATAGATATGCAGAGAATTAGATGGATTTTAGGGATTAATTTAAATTATGTAGAACTTTTAGATATAGATATGCAGAGACTTAGAGAGATTTTAGGGATTAATTTAAATTATGTAAAACTTTTAGATATAGATATGCAGAGAATTAGAGAGATTTTAGGGATTAATTTAAATTTTATAGATCTCTTAGATATAGTACGGATAAAATAATCTTTTTATAAATAAATATAATAATATAACTAAAGTTAATATATTATATTTTATATTATATTTTTTATCAGTAAAAAAGGAGGAAGTGACACCTCAGCTCCATCGTTACTGTTTTATATTATATATATAGATATGCAAAGAATTAAATGGATTTTAGGGACTAATTTAAATTATGTAGAACTTTTAGATATAGATATGCAGAGAATTAGAGATATTTTAGGGATTAATTTAAATTATGTATAACTTTTAGATATATATATGCAGAGAATTACAGAGATTTTAGGGACTAATTTAAATTATGTAAAACTTTTAGATATAGATATGCAGAGAATTAGAGATATTTTAGGGATTAATTTAAATTCTGTAGATCTCTTAGATTCTCTTTAGATATAATACAGATAACATAATCTTTTATAAATAAATATAATAATATCACTAAAGTTAATATATTATATTTTTTATTATATTTTTTATCAGTAAAAAAGGAGGAAGTGACACCTCAGCTCCATCGTTACTGTTTTATATTATATATATAGATATGCAGAGAATTAGATGGATTTTAGGGACTAATTTAAATTATGTAGAACTTTTAGATATAGATATGCAGAGACTTAGAGAGATTTTAGGGATTAATTTAAATTATGTAAAACTTTTAGATATAGATATGCAGAGAATTAGAGATATTTTAGGGATTAATTTAAATTCTGTAGATTATAATACAGATAACATAATCTTTTTATAAATAAATATAATAATATCACTAAAGTTAATATATTATATTTTTTATTATATTTTTTATCAGTAAAAAAGGAGGAAGTGACACCTCAGCTCTATCGTTACTGTTTTATATTATATATAGATATGCAGAGAATTAGAGATATTTTAGGGATTAATTTAAATTATGTATAACTTTTAGATATAGATATGCAGAGAATTAGAGAGATTTTAGGGATTAATTTAAATTATGTAGAACTCTTAGATATAGTACGGATAAAATAATCTTTTTATAAATAAATATAATAATATAATTAAAGTTAATATATTATATTTTTTATCAGTAAAAAAGGAGGAAGTGACACTTCGGCTCCATCGTTACTGTTTTATATTATATATATAGATATGCAGAGAATTAGATGGATTTTAGGGATTAATTTAAATTATGTAGAACTTTTAGATATAGATATGCAGAGACTTAGAGAGATTTTAGGGATTAATTTAAATTATGTAAAACTTTTAGATATAGATATGCAGAGAATTAGAGAGATTTTAGGGATTAATTTAAATTTTATAGATCTCTTAGATATAGTACGGATAAAATAATCTTTTTATAAATAAATATAATAATATAACTAAAGTTAATATATTATATTTTATATTATATTTTTTATCAGTAAAAAAGGAGGAAGTGACACCTCAGCTCCATCGTTACTGTTTTATATTATATATATAGATATGCAAAGAATTAAATGGATTTTAGGGACTAATTTAAATTATGTAGAACTTTTAGATATAGATATGCAGAGAATTAGAGATATTTTAGGGATTAATTTAAATTATGGATAACTTTTAGATATATATATGCAGAGAATTACAGAGATTTTAGGGATTAATTTAAATTATGTAGAACTCTTAGATATAGTACGGATAAAATAATCTTTTTATAAATAAATATAATAATATAACTAAAGTTAATATATTATATATTATATTATATTTTTTATCAGTAAAAAAGGAGGAAGTGACACTTCGGCTCCATCGTTACTGTTTTATATTATATATATAGATATGCAGAGAATTAGATGGATTTTAGGGATTAATTTAAATTATGTAGAACTTTTAGATATAGATATGCAGAGACTTAGAGAGATTTTAGGGATTAATTTAAATTATGTAAAACTTTTAGATATAGATATGCAGAGAATTAGAGAGATTTTAGGGATTAATTTAAATTTTATAGATCTCTTAGATATAGTACGGATAAAATAATCTTTTTATAAATAAATATAATAATATAACTAAAGTTAATATATTATATTTTATATTATATTTTTTATCAGTAAAAAAGGAGGAAGTGACACTTCGGCTCCATCGTTACTGTTTTATATTATATATATAGATATGCAGAGAATTAAATGGATTTTAGGAACTAATTTAAATTATGTAGAACTTTTAGATATAGATATGCAGAGAATTACAGAGATTTTAGGGATTAATTTAAATTATGTAGAACTCTTAGATATAGTACGGATAAAATAATCTTTTTATAAATAAATATAATAATAAAACTAAAGTTAATATATTATAATTTTTATTATATTTTTTATCAGTAAAAAAGGAGGAAGTGACACCTCAGCTCCATCGTTACTGTTTTATATTATATATATAGATATGCAGAGAATTAGATGGATTTTAGGGACTAATTTAAATTATGTAGAACTTTTAGATATAGATATGCAGAGACTTAGAGAGATTTTAAGGATTAATTTAAATTATGTAAAACTTTTAGATATAGATATGCAGAGAATTAGAGAGATTTTAGGGATTAATTTAAATTTTATAGATCTCTTAGATATAGTACGGATAAAATAATCTTTTTATAAATAAATATAATAATATAACTAAAGTTAATATATTATATTTTATATTATATTTTTTATCAGTAAAAAAGGAGGAAGTGACACTTCGGCTCCATCGTTACTGTTTTATATTATATATATAGATATGCAGAGAATTAGATGGATTTTAGGGACTAATTTAAATTATGTAGAACTTTTAGATATAGATATGCAGAGAATTAGAGATATTTTAGGGATTAATTTAAATTATGTATAACTTTTAGATATATATATGCAGAGAATTACAGAGATTTTAGGGATTAATTTAAATTATGTAGAACTCTTAGATATAGTACGGATAAAATAATCTTTTTATAAATAAATATAATAATATAACTAAAGTTAATATATTATATATTATATTATATTTTTTATCAGTAAAAAAGGAGGAAGTGACACTTCGGCTCCATCGTTACTGTTTTATATTATATATATAGATATGCAGAGAATTAGATGGATTTTAGGGATTAATTTAAATTATGTAGAACTTTTAGATATAGATATGCAGAGACTTAGAGAGATTTTAGGGATTAATTTAAATTATGTAAAACTTTTAGATATAGATATGCAGAGAATTAGAGAGATTTTAGGGATTAATTTAAATTTTATAGATCTCTTAGATATAGTACGGATAAAATAATCTTTTTATAAATAAATATAATAATATAACTAAAGTTAATATATTATATTTTATATTATATTTTTTATCAGTAAAAAAGGAGGAAGTGACACTTCGGCTCCATCGTTACTGTTTTATATTATATATATAGATATGCAGAGAATTAAATGGATTTTAGGGACTAATTTAAATTATGTAGAACTTTTAGATATAGATATGCAGAGAATTACAGATATTTTAGGGATTAATTTAAATTATGTATAACTTTTAGATATATATATGCAGAGAATTACAGAGATTTTAGGGATTAATTTAAATTATGTAGAACTCTTAGATATAGTACGGATAAAATAATCTTTTTATAAATAAATATAATAATATAACTAAAGTTAATATATTATATATTATATTATATTTTTTATCAGTAAAAAAGGAGGAAGTGACACTTCGGCTCCATCGTTACTGTTTTATATTATATATATAGATATGCAGAGAATTAGATGGATTTTAGGGATTAATTTAAATTATGTAGAACTTTTAGATATAGATATGCAGAGACCTAGAGAGATTTTAGGGATTAATTTAAATTATGTAAAACTTTTAGATATAGATATGCGGAGAATTAGAGAGATTTTAGGGATTAATTTAAATTATGTAGAACTCTTAGATATAGTATGGATAAAATAATCTTTTTATAAATAAATATAATAATATAACTAAAGTTAATATATTATATTTTTTATTATATTTTTTATCAGTAAAAAAGGAGGAAGTGACACCTCAACTCCATCGTTACTGTTTTATATTATATATATAGATATGCAGAGAATTAGATGGATTTTAGGGACTAATTTAAATTATGTAGAACTTTTAGATATAGATATGCAGAGACTTAGAGAGATTTTAGGGATTAATTTAAATTATGTAAAACTTTTAGATATAGATATGCAGAGAATTAGAGATATTTTAGGGATTAATTTAAATTCTGTAGATCTCTTAGATGGTGTCTTCTATGGTTACTTTGTTTTTGACAAAGTAAACATTACTTGGTTATTTTCACCATTGGATGATGGAGTATAAAATTCATCCAATGGTGAAAACACACAAAGTAAGGCTTACTTTGTAAAAAACAAAGTAAGCATAGCCTTTACCTCTCTTTAGATATAATACAGATAACATAATCTTTTTATAAATAAATATAATAATATCACTAAAGTTAATATATTATATTTTTTATTATATTTTTTATCAGTAAAAAAGGAGGAAGTGACACCTCAGCTCTATCGTTACTGTTTTATATTATATATAGATATGCAGAGAATTAGAGATATTTTAGGGATTAATTTAAATTATGTATAACTTTTAGATATAGATATGCAGAGAATTAGAGAGATTTTAGGGATTAATTTAAATTATGTAGAACTATTAGATATAGTACGGATAAAATAATCTTTTTATAAATAAATATAATAATATAATTAAAGTTAATATATTATATTTTTTATCAGTAAAAAAGGAGGAAGTGACACTTCGGCTCCATCGTTACTGTTTTATATTATATATATAGATATGCAGAGAATTAGATGGATTTTAGGGATTAATTTAAATTATGTAGAACTTTTAGATATAGATATGCAGAGACTTAGAGAGATTTTAGGGATTAATTTAAATTATGTAAAACTTTTAGATATAGATATGCAGAGAATTCGAGAGATTTTAGGGATTAATTTAAATTTTATAGATCTCTTAGATATAGTACGGATAAAATAATCTTTTTATAAATAAATATAATAATATAACTAAAGTTAATATATTATATTTTATATTATATTTTTTATCAGTAAAAAAGGAGGAAGTGACACCTCAGCTCCATCGTTACTGTTTTATATTATATATATAGATATGCAGAGAATTAAATGGATTTTAGGGACTAATTTAAATTATGTAGAACTTTTAGATATAGATATGCAGAGAATTAGAGATATTTTAGGGATTAATTTAAATTATGTATAACTTTTAGATATATATATGCAGAGAATTACAGAGATTTTAGGGATTAATTTAAATTATGTAGAACTCTTAGATATAGTACGGATAAAATAATCTTTTTATAAATAAATATAATAATATAACTAAAGTTATTATATTATATATTATATTATATTTTTTATCAGTAAAAAAGGAGGAAGTGACACTTCGGCTCCATCGTTACTGTTGTATATTATATATATAGATATGCAGAGAATTAGATGGATTTTAGGGATTAATTTAAATTATGTAGAACTTTTAGATATAGATATGCAGACACCTAGAGAGATTTTAGGGATTAATTTAAATTATGTAAAACTTTTAGATATAGATATGCGGAGAATTAGAGAGATTTTAGGGATTAATTTAAATTTTATAGATCTCTTAGATATAGTACGGATAAAATAATCTTTTTATAAATAAATATAATAATATAACTAAAGTTAATATATTATATTTTATATTATATTTTTTATCAGTAAAAAAGGAGGAAGTGACACTTCGGCTCCATCGTTACTGTTTTATATTATATATATAGATATGCAGAGAATTAAATGGATTTTAGGGACTAATTTAAATTATGTAGAACTTTTAGATATAGATATGCAGAGAATTAGAGATATTTTAAGGATTAATTTAAATTATGTATAACTTTTAGATATATATATGCAGAGAATTACAGAGATTTTAGGGATTAATTTAAATTATGTAGAACTCTTAGATATAGTACGGATAAAATAATCTTTTTATAAATAAATATAATAATATAACTAAAGTTAATATATTATATATTATATTATATTTTTTATCAGTAAAAAAGGAGGAAGTGACACTTCGGCTCCATCGTTACTGTTGTATATTATATATATAGATATGCAGAGAATTAGATGGATTTTAGGGATTAATTTAAATTATGTAGAACTTTTAGATATAGATATGCAGAGACCTAGAGAGATTTTAGGGATTAATTTAAATTATGTAAAACTTTTAGATATAGATATGCGGAGAATTAGAGAGATTTTAGGGATTAATTTAAATTTTATAGATCTCTTAGATATATTTATAAATATAATAATATAACTAAAGTTAATATATTATATTTTATATTATATTTTTTATCAGTAAAAAAGGAGGAAGTGACACTTCGGCTCCATCGTTACTGTTTTATATTATATATATAGATATGCAGAGAATTAGATGGATTTTAGGGACTAATTTAAATTATGTAGAACTTTTAGATATAGATATGCAGAGAATTAGAGAGATTTTAGGGATTAATTTAAATTATGTATAACTTTTAGATATATATATGCAGAGAATTACAGAGATTTTAGGGACTAATTTAAATTATGTAAAACTTTTAGATATAGATATGCAGAGAATTAGAGATATTTTAGGGATTAATTTAAATTCTGTAGATCTCTTAGATATAGATATGCAGAGAATTAGAGATATTTTAGGGATTAATTTAAATTCTGTAGATTATAATACAGATAACATAATCTTTTTATAAATAAATATAATAATATCACTAAAGTTAATATATTATATTTTTTATTATATTTTTTATCAGTAAAAAAGGAGGAAGTGACACCTCAGCTCTATCGTTACTGTTTTATATTATATATAGATATGCAGAGAATTAGAGATATTTTAGGGATTAATTTAAATTATGTATAACTTTTAGATATAGATATGCAGAGAATTAGAGAGATTTTAGGGATTAATTTAAATTATGTAGAACTCTTAGATATAGTACGGATAAAATAATCTTTTTATAAATAAATATAATAATATAATTAAAGTTAATATATTATATTTTTTATCAGTAAAAAAGGAGGAAGTGACACTTCGGCTCCATCGTTACTGTTTTATATTATATATATAGATATGCAGAGAATTAGATGGATTTTAGGGATTAATTTAAATTATGTAGAACTTTTAGATATAGATATGCAGAGACTTAGAGAGATTTTAGGGATTAATTTAAATTATGTAAAACTTTTAGATATAGATATGCAGAGAATTCGAGAGATTTTAGGGATTAATTTAAATTTTATAGATCTCTTAGATATAGTACGGATAAAATAATCTTTTTATAAATAAATATAATAATATAACTAAAGTTAATATATTATATTTTATATTATATTTTTTATCAGTAAAAAAGGAGGAAGTGACACCTCAGCTCCATCGTTACTGTTTTATATTATATATATAGATATGCAGAGAATTAAATGGATTTTAGGGACTAATTTAAATTATGTAGAACTTTTAGATATAGATATGCAGAGAATTAGAGATATTTTAGGGATTAATTTAAATTATGTATAACTTTTAGATATATATATGCAGAGAATTACAGAGATTTTAGGGATTAATTTAAATTATGTAGAACTCTTAGATATAGTACGGATAAAATAATCTTTTTATAAATAAATATAATAATATAACTAAAGTTATTATATTATATATTATATTATATTTTTTATCAGTAAAAAAGGAGGAAGTGACACTTCGGCTCCATCGTTACTGTTGTATATTATATATATAGATATGCAGAGAATTAGATGGATTTTAGGGATTAATTTAAATTATGTAGAACTTTTAGATATAGATATGCAGACACCTAGAGAGATTTTAGGGATTAATTTAAATTATGTAAAACTTTTAGATATAGATATGCGGAGAATTAGAGAGATTTTAGGGATTAATTTAAATTTTATAGATCTCTTAGATATAGTACGGATAAAATAATCTTTTTATAAATAAATATAATAATATAACTAAAGTTAATATATTATATTTTATATTATATTTTTTATCAGTAAAAAAGGAGGAAGTGACACTTCGGCTCCATCGTTACTGTTTTATATTATATATATAGATATGCAGAGAATTAAATGGATTTTAGGGACTAATTTAAATTATGTAGAACTTTTAGATATAGATATGCAGAGAATTAGAGATATTTTAAGGATTAATTTAAATTATGTATAACTTTTAGATATATATATGCAGAGAATTACAGAGATTTTAGGGATTAATTTAAATTATGTAGAACTCTTAGATATAGTACGGATAAAATAATCTTTTTATAAATAAATATAATAATATAACTAAAGTTAATATATTATATATTATATTATATTTTTTATCAGTAAAAAAGGAGGAAGTGACACTTCGGCTCCATCGTTACTGTTGTATATTATATATATAGATATGCAGAGAATTAGATGGATTTTAGGGATTAATTTAAATTATGTAGAACTTTTAGATATAGATATGCAGAGACCTAGAGAGATTTTAGGGATTAATTTAAATTATGTAAAACTTTTAGATATAGATATGCGGAGAATTAGAGAGATTTTAGGGATTAATTTAAATTTTATAGATCTCTTAGATATATTTATAAATATAATAATATAACTAAAGTTAATATATTATATTTTATATTATATTTTTTATCAGTAAAAAAGGAGGAAGTGACACTTCGGCTCCATCGTTACTGTTTTATATTATATATATAGATATGCAGAGAATTAGATGGATTTTAGGGACTAATTTAAATTATGTAGAACTTTTAGATATAGATATGCAGAGAATTAGAGAGATTTTAGGGATTAATTTAAATTATGTATAACTTTTAGATATATATATGCAGAGAATTACAGAGATTTTAGGGACTAATTTAAATTATGTAAAACTTTTAGATATAGATATGCAGAGAATTAGAGATATTTTAGGGATTAATTTAAATTCTGTAGATCTCTTAGATATAGATATGCAGAGAATTAGAGATATTTTAGGGATTAATTTAAATTCTGTAGATTATAATACAGATAACATAATCTTTTTATAAATAAATATAATAATATCACTAAAGTTAATATATTATATTTTTTATTATATTTTTTATCAGTAAAAAAGGAGGAAGTGACACCTCAGCTCTATCGTTACTGTTTTATATTATATATAGATATGCAGAGAATTAGAGATATTTTAGGGATTAATTTAAATTATGTATAACTTTTAGATATAGATATGCAGAGAATTAGAGAGATTTTAGGGATTAATTTAAATTATGTAGAACTCTTAGATATAGTACGGATAAAATAATCTTTTTATAAATAAATATAATAATATAATTAAAGTTAATATATTATATTTTTTATCAGTAAAAAAGGAGGAAGTGACACTTCGGCTCCATCGTTACTGTTTTATATTATATATATAGATATGCAGAGAATTAAATGGATTTTAGGGACTAATTTAAATTATGTAGAACTTTTAGATATAGATATGCAGAGAATTAGAGATATTTTAGGGATTAATTTAAATTATGTATAACTTTTAGATATATATATGCAGAGAATTACAGAGATTTTAGGGATTAATTTAAATTATGTAGAACTCTTAGATATAGTACGGATAAAATAATCTTTTTATAAATAAATATAATAATATAACTAAAGTTAATATATTATATATTATATTATATTTTTTATCAGTAAAAAAGGAGGAAGTGACACTTCGGCTCCATCGTTACTGTTTTATATTATATATATAGATATGCAGAGAATTAGATGGATTTTAGGGATTAATTTAAATTATGTAGAACTTTTAGATATAGATATGCAGACACCTAGAGAGATTTTAGGGATTAATTTAAATTATGTAAAACTTTTAGATATAGATATGCGGAGAATTAGAGAGATTTTAGGGATTAATTTAAATTATGTAGAACTCTTAGATATAGTATGGATAAAATAATCTTTTTATAAATAAATATAATAATATAACTAAAGTTAATATATTATATTTTTTATTATATTTTTTATCAGTAAAAAAGGAGGAAGTGACACCTCAGCTCCATCGTTACTGTTTTATATTATATATATAGATATGCAGAGAATTAGATGGATTTTAGGGACTAATTTAAATTATGTAGAACTTTTAGATATAGATATGCAGAGACTTAGAGAGATTTTAGGGATTAATTTAAATTATCTAAAACTTTTAGATATAGATATGCAGAGAATTAGAGATATTTTAGGGATTAATTTAAATTCTGTAGATCTCTTAGATGGTGTCTTCTATGGTTACTTTGTTTTTGACAAAGTAAACATTACTTGGTTATTTTCACCATTGGATGATGGAGTATAAAATTCATCCAATGGTGAAAACACACAAAGTAAGGCTTACTTTGTAAAAAACAAAGTAAGCATAGCCTTTACCTCTCTTTAGATATAATACAGATAACATAATCTTTTTATAAATAAATATAATAATATCACTAAAGTTAATATATTATATTTTTTATTATATTTTTTATCAGTAAAAAAGGAGGAAGTGACACCACAGCTCTATCGTTACTGTTTTATATTAGATATAGATATGCAGAGACTTAGAGAGATTTTAGGGATTAATTTAAATTATGTAAAACTTTTAGATATAGATATGCAGAGAATTAGAGATATTTTAGGGATTAATTTAAATTCTGTAGATCTCTTAGATGGTGTCTTCTATGGTTACTTTGTTTTTGACAAAGTAAACATTACTTGGTTATTTTCACCATTGGATGATGGAGTATAAAATTCATCCAATGGTGAAAACACACAAAGTAAGGCTTACTTTGTAAAAAACAAAGTAAGCATAGCCTTTACCTCTCTTTAGATATAATACAGATAACATAATCTTTTTATAAATAAATATAATAATATCACTAAAGTTAATATATTATATTTTTTATTATATTTTTTATCAGTAAAAAAGGAGGAAGTGACACCTCAGCTCTATCGTTACTGTTTTATATTATATATAGATATTCAGAGAATTAGAGATATTTTAGGGATTAATTTAAATTATGTAGAACTTTTAGATATAGATATGCAGAGAATTAGAGAGATTTTAGGGATTAATTTAAATTATGTAGAACTCTTAGATATAGTACGGATAAAATAATCTTTTTATAAATAAATATAATAATATAATTAAAGTTAATATATTATATTTTTTATCAGTAAAAAAGGAGGAAGTGACACTTCGGCTCCATCGTTACTGTTTTATATTATATATATAGATATGCAGAGAATTAGATGGATTTTAGGGATTAATTTAAATTATGTAGAACTTTTAGATATAGATATGCAGAGACTTAGAGAGATTTTAGGGATTAATTTAAATTATGTAAAACTTTTAGATATAGATATGCAGAGAATTAGAGAGATTTTAGGGATTAATTTAAATTTTATAGATCTCTTAGATATAGTACGGATAAAATAATCTTTTTATAAATAAATATAATAACATAACTAAAGTTAATATATTATATTTTATATTATATTTTTTATCAGTAAAAAAGGAGGAAGTGACACCTCAGCTCCATCGTTACTGTTTTATATTATATATATAGATATGCAAAGAATTAAATGGATTTTAGGGACTAATTTAAATTATGTAGAACTTTTAGATATAGATATGCAGAGAATTAGAGATATTTTAGGGATTAATTTAAATTATGTATAACTTTTAGATATATATATGCAGAGAATTACAGAGATTTTAGGGATTAATTTAAATTATGTAGAACTCTTAGATATAGTACGGATAAAATAATCTTTTTATAAATAAATATAATAATATAACTAAAGTTAATATATTATATATTATATTATATTTTTTATCAGTAAAAAAGGAGGAAGTGACACTTCGGCTCCATCATTACTGTTTTATATTATATATATAGATATGCAGAGAATTAGATGGATTTTAGGGATTAATTTAAATTATGTAGAACTTTTAGATATAGATATGCAGAGACCTAGAGAGATTTTAGGGATTAATTTAAATTATGTAAAACTTTTAGATATAGATATGCGGAGAATTAGAGAGATTTTAGGGATTAATTTAAATTATGTAGAACTCTTAGATATAGTATGGATAAAATAATCTTTTTATAAATAAATATAATAATATAACTAAAGTTAATATATTATATTTTTTATTATATTTTTTATCAGTAAAAAAGGAGGAAGTGACACCTCAGCTCCATCGTTACTGTTTTATATTATATATATAGATATGCAGAGAATTAGATGGATTTTAGGGACTAATTTAAATTATGTAGAACTTTTAGATATAGATATGCAGAGACTTAGAGAGATTTTAGGGATTAATTTAAATTATGTAAAACTTTTAGATATAGATATGCAGAGAATTAGAGATATTTTAGGGATTAATTTAAATTCTGTAGATCTCTTAGATGGTGTCTTCTATGGTTACTTTGTTTTTGACAAAGTAAACATTACTTGGTTATTTTCACCATTGGATGATGGAGTATAAAATTCATCCAATGGTGAAAACACACAAAGTAAGGCTTACTTTGTAAAAAACAAAGTAAGCATAGCCTTTACCTCTCTTTAGATATAATACAGATAACATAATCTTTTTATAAATAAATATAATAATATCACTAAAGTTAATATATTATATTTTTTATTATATTTTTTATCAGTAAAAAAGGAGGAAGTGACACCTCAGCTCTATCGTTACTGTTTTATATTATATATAGATATGCAGAGAATTAGAGATATTTTAGGGATTAATTTAAATTATGTAGAACTTTTAGATATAGATATGCAGAGAATTAGAGAGATTTTAGGGATTAATTTAAATTATGTAGAACTCTTAGATATAGTACGGATAAAATGATCTTTTTATAAATATATATAATAATATAATTAAAGTTAATATATTATATTTTTTATCAGTAAAAAAGGAGGAAGTGACACTTCGGCTCCATCGTTACTGTTTTATATTATATATATAGATATGCAGAGAATTAGATGGATTTTAGGGATTAATTTAAATTATGTAGAACTTTTAGATATAGATATGCAGAGACTTAGAGAGATTTTAGGGAATAATTTAAATTATGTAAAACTTTTAGATATAGATATGCAGAGAATTAGAGAGATTTTAGGGATTAATTTAAATTTTATAGATCTCTTAGATATAGTACGGATAAAATAATCTTTTTATAAATAAATATAATAACATAACTAAAGTTAATATATTATATTTTATATTATATTTTTTATCAGTAAAAAAGGAGGAAGTGACACCTCAGCTCCATCGTTACTGTTTTATATTATATATATAGATATGCAAAGAATTAAATGAATTTTAGGGACTAATTTAAATTATGTAGAACTTTTAGATATAGATATGCAGAGAATTAGAGATATTTTAGGGATTAATTTAAATTATGTATAACTTTTAGATATATATATGCAGAGAATTACAGAGATTTTAGGGATTAATTTAAATTATGTAGAACTCTTAGATATAGTACGGATAAAATAATCTTTTTATAAATAAATATAATAATATAATTAAAGTTAATATATTATATTTTTTATCAGTAAAAAAGGAGGAAGTGACACCTCAGCTCTATCGTTACTGTTTTATATTATATATAGATATGCAGAGAATTAGAGATATTTTAGGGATTAATTTAAATTATGTAAAACTTTTAGATATAGATATGCATAGAATTAGAGAGATTTTAGGGATTAATTTAAATTTTATAGATCTCTTAGATATAGTACGGATAAAATAATCTTTTTATAAATAAATATAATAATATAACTAAAGTTAATATATTATATTTTATATTATATTTTTTATCAGTAAAAAAGGAGGAAGTGACACCTCAGCTCCATCGTTACTGTTTTATATTATATATATAGATATGCAGAGAATTAAATGGATTTTAGGGACTAATTTAAATTATGTAGAACTTTTAGATATAGATATGCAGCGAATTAGAGATATTTTAGGGATTAATTTAAATTATGTATAACTTTTAGATATAGATATGCAGAGAATTAGAGAGATTTTAGGGATTAATTTAAATTATGTAGAACTCTTAGATATAGTACGGATAAAATAATCTTTTTATAAATAAATATAATAATATAATTAAAGTTAATATATTATATTTTTTATCAGTAAAAAAGGAGGAAGTGACACTTCGGCTCCATCGTTACTGTTTTATATTATATATATAGATATGCAGAGAATTAGATGGATTTTAGGGATTAATTTAAATTATGTAGAACTTTTAGATATAGATATGCAGAGACCTAGAGAGATTTTAGGGATTAATTTAAATTATGTAAAACTTTTAGATATAGATATGCGGAGAATTAGAGAGATTTTAGGGATTAATTTAAATTATGTAGAACTCTTAGATATAGTATGGATAAAATAATCTTTTTATAAATAAATATAATAATATAACTAAAGTTAATATATTATATTTTTTATTATATTTTTTATCAGTAAAAAAGGAGGAAGTGACACCTCAGCTCCATCGTTACTGTTTTATATTATATATATAGATATGCAGAGAATTAGATGGATTTTAGGGACTAATTTAAATTATGAAGAACTTTTAGATATAGATATGCAGAGACTTAGAGAGATTTTAGGGATTAATTTAAATTATGTAAAACTTTTAGATATAGATATGCAGAGAATTAGAGATATTTTAGGGATTAATTTAAATTCTGTAGATTATAATACAGATAACATAATCTTTTTATAAATAAATATAATAATATAACTAAAGTTAATATATTATATTTTTTATTATATTTTTTATCAGTAAAAAAGGAGGAAGTGACACCTCAGCTCCATCGTTACTGTTTTATATTATATATATAGATATGCAGAGAATTAGATGGATTTTAGGGACTAATTTAAATTATGTAGAACTTTTAGATATAGATATGCAGAGACTTAGAGAGATTTTAGGGATTAATTTAAATTATGTAAAACTTTTAGATATAGATATGCAGAGAATTAGAGATATTTTAGGGATTAATTTAAATTCTGTAGATTATAATACAGATAACATAATCTTTTTATAAATAAATATAATAATATCACTAAAGTTAATATATTATATTTTTTATTATATTTTTTATCAGTAAAAAAGGAGGAAGTGACACCTCAGCTCTATCGTTACTGTTTTATATTATATATAGATATGCAGAGAATTAGAGATATTTTAGGGATTAATTTAAATTATGTATAACTTTTAGATATAGATATGCAGAGAATTAGAGAGATTTTAGGGATTAATTTAAATTATGTAGAACTCTTAGATATAGTACGGATAAAATAATCTTTTTATAAATAAATATAATAATATAATTAAAGTTAATATATTATATTTTTTATCAGTAAAAAAGGAGGAAGTGACACTTCGGCTCCATCGTTACTGTTTTATATTATATATATAGATATGCAGAGAATTAGATGGATTTTAGGGATTAATTTAAATTATGTAGAACTTTTAGATATAGATATGCAGAGACTTAGAGAGATTTTAGGGATTAATTTAAATTATGTAAAACTTTTAGATATAGATATGCAGAGAATTAGAGAGATTTTAGGGATTAATTTAAATTTTATAGATCTCTTAGATATAGTACGGATAAAATAATCTTTTTATAAATAAATATAATAATATAACTAAAGTTAATATATTATATTTTATATTATATTTTTTATCAGTAAAAAAGGAGGAAGTGACACTTCGGCTCCATCGTTACTGTTTTATATTATATATATAGATATGCAGAGAATTAAATGGATTTTAGGGACTAATTTAAATTATGTAGAACTTTTAGATATAGATATGCAGAGAATTAGAGATATTTTAGGGATTAATTTAAATTATGTATAACTTTTAGATATATATATGCAGAGAATTACAGAGATTTTAGGGATTAATTTAAATTATGTAGAACTCTTAGATATAGTACGGATAAAATAATCTTTTTATAAATAAATATAATAATATAACTAAAGTTAATATATTATATATTATATTATATTTTTTATCAGTAAAAAAGGAGGAAGTGACACTTCGGCTCCATCGTTACTGTTTTATATTATATATATAGATATGCAGAGAATTAGATGGATTTTAGGGATTAATTTAAATTATGTAGAACTTTTAGATATAGATATGCAGAGACCTAGAGAGATTTTAGGGATTAATTTAAATTATGTAAAACTTTTAGATATAGATATGCGGAGAATTAGAGAGATTTTAGGGATTAATTTAAATTATGTAGAACTCTTAGATATAGTATGGATAAAATAATCTTTTTATAAATAAATATAATAATATAACTAAAGTTAATATATTATATTTTTTATTATATTTTTAATCAGTAAAAAAGGAGGAAGTGACACCTCAGCTCCATCGTTACTGTTTTATATTATATATATAGATATGCAGAGAATTAGATGGATTTTAGGGACTAATTTAAATTATGTAGAACTTTTAGATATAGATATGCAGAGACTTAGAGAGATTTTAGGGATTAATTTAAATTATGTAAAACTTTTAGATATAGATATGCAGAGAATTAGAGATATTTTAGGGATTAATTTAAATTCTGTAGATTATAATACAGATAACATAATCTTTTTATAAATAAATATAATAATATCACTAAAGTTAATATATTATATTTTTTATTATATTTTTTATCAGTAAAAAAGGAGGAAGTGACACCTCAGCTCTATCGTTACTGTTTTATATTATATATAGATATGCAGAGAATTAGAGATATTTTAGGGATTAATTTAAATTATGTATAACTTTTAGATATAGATATGCAGAGAATTAGAGAGATTTTAGGGATTAATTTAAATTATGTAGAACTCTTAGATATAGTACGGATAAAATAATCTTTTTATAAATAAATATAATAATATAATTAAAGTTAATATATTATATTTTTTATCAGTAAAAAAGGAGGAAGTGACACTTCGGCTCCATCGTTACTGTTTTATATTATATATATAGATATGCAGAGAATTAGATGGATTTTAGGGATTAATTTAAATTATGTAGAACTTTTAGATATAGATATGCAGAGACTTAGAGAGATTTTAGGGATTAATTTAAATTATGTAAAACTTTTAGATATAGATATGCAGAGAATTAGAGAGATTTTAGGGATTAATTTAAATTTTATAGATCTCTTAGATATAGTACGGATAAAATAATCTTTTTATAAATAAATATAATAATATAACTAAAGTTAATATATTATATTTTATATTATATTTTTTATCAGTAAAAAAGGAGGAAGTGACACCTCAGCTCCATCGTTACTGTTTTATATTATATATATAGATATGCAGAGAATTAAATGGATTTTAGGGACTAATTTAAATTATGTAGAACTTTTAGATATAGATATGCAGAGAATTAGAGATATTTAAGGGATTAATTTAAATTATGTATAACTTTTAGATATATATATGCAGAGAATTACAGAGATTTTAGGGATTAATTTAAATTATGTAGAACTCTTAGATATAGTACGGATAAAATAATCTTTTTATAAATAAATATAATAATATAACTAAAGTTAATATATTATATATTATATTATATTTTTTATCAGTAAAAAAGGAGGAAGTGACACTTCGGCTCCATCGTTACTGTTGTATATTATATATATAGATATGTAGAGAATTAGATGGATTTTAGGGATTAATTTAAATTATGTAGAACTTTTAGATATAGATATGCAGACACCTAGAGAGATTTTAGGGATTAATTTAAATTATGTAAAACTTTTAGATATAGATATGCGGAGAATTAGAGAGATTTTAGGGATTAATTTAAATTATGTAGAACTCTTAGATATAGTATGGATAAAATAATCTTTTTATAAATAAATATAATAATATAACTAAAGTTAATATATTATATTTTTTATTATATTTTTTATCAGTAAAAAAGGAGGAAGTGACACCTCAGCTCCATCGTTACTGTTTTATATTATATATATAGATATGCAAAGAATTAGATGGATTTTAGGGACTAATTTAAATTATGTAGAACTTTTAGATATAGATATGCAGAGACTTAGAGAGATTTTAGGGATTAATTTAAATTATGTAAAACTTTTAGATATAGATATGCAGAGAATTAGAGATATTTTAGGGATTAATTTAAATTCTGTAGATCTCTTAGATGGTGTCTTCTATGGTTACTTTGTTTTTGACAAAGTAAACATTACTTGGTTATTTTCACCATTGGATGATGGAGTATAAAATTCATCCAATGGTGAAAACACACAAAGTAAGGCTTACTTTGTAAAAAACAAAGTAAGCATAGCTTTTACCTCTCTTTATATATAATACAGATAACATAATCTTTTTATAAATAAATATAATAATATCACTAAAGTTAATATATTATATTTTTTATTATATTTTTTATCAGTAAAAAAGGAGGAAGTGACACCTCAGCTCTATCGTTACTGTTTTATATTATATATAGATATGCAGAGAATTAGAGATATTTTAGGGATTAATTTAAATTATGTAAAACTTTTAGATATAGATATGCAGAGAATTAGAGAGATTTTAGGGATTAATTTAAATTTTATAGATCTCTTAGATATAGTACGGATAAAATAATCTTTTTATAAATAAATATAATAATATAACTAAAGTTAATATATTATATTTTATATTATATTTTTTATCAGTAAAAAAGGAGGAAGTGACACCTCAGCTCCATCGTTACTGTTTTATATTATATATATAGATATGCAGAGAATTAAATGGATTTTAGGGACTAATTTAAATTATGTAGAACTTTTAGATATAGATATGCAGAGAATTAGAGATATTTTAGGGATTAATTTAAATTATGTATAACTTTTAGATATATATATGCAGAGAATTACAGAGATTTTAGGGATTAATTTAAATTATGTAGAACTCTTAGATATAGTACGGATAAAATAATCTTTTTATAAATAAATATAATAATATAACTAAAGTTAATATATTATATATTATATTATATTTTTTATCAGTAAAAAAGGAGGAAGTGACACTTCGGCTCCATCGTTACTGTTGTATATTATATATATAGATATGCAGAGAATTAGATGGATTTTAGGGATTAATTTAAATTATGTAGAACTTTTAGATATAGATATGCAGACACCTAGAGAGATTTTAGGGATTAATTTAAATTATGTAAAACTTTTAGATATAGATATGCGGAGAATTAGAGAGATTTTAGGGATTAATTTAAATTATGTAGAACTCTTAGATATAGTATGGATAAAATAATCTTTTTATAAATAAATATAATAATATAACTAAAGTTAATATATTATATTTTTTATTATATTTTTTATCAGTAAAAAAGGAGGAAGTGACACCTCAGCTCCATCGTTACTGTTTTATATTATATATATAGATATGCAGAGAATTAGATGGATTTTAGGGACTAATTTAAATTATGTAGAACTTTTAGATATAGATATGCAGAGACTTAGAGAGATTTTAGGGATTAATTTAAATTATGTAAAACTTTTAGATATAGATATGCAGAGAATTAGAGATATTTTAGGGATTAATTTAAATTCTGTAGATCTCTTAGATGGTGTCTTCTATGGTTACTTTGTTTTTGACAAAGTAAACATTACTTGGTTATTTTCACCATTGGATGATGGAGTATAAAATTCATCCAATGGTGAAAACACACAAAGTAAGGCTTACTTTGTAAAAAACAAAGTAAGCATAGCCTTTACCTCTCTTTAGATATAATACAGATAACATAATCTTTTTATAAATAAATATAATAATATCACTAAAGTTAATATATTATATTTTTTATCAGTAAAAAAGGAGGAAGTGACACCTCAGCTCTATCGTTACTGTTTTATATTATATATAGATATGCAGAGAATTAGAGATATTTTAGGGATTAATTTAAATTATGTAGAACTTTTAGATATAGATATGCAGAGAATTAGAGAGATTTTAGGGATTAATTTAAATTATGTAGAACTCTTAGATATAGTACGGATAAAATGATCTTTTTATAAATATATATAATAATATAATTAAAGTTAATATATTATATTTTTTATCAGTAAAAAAGGAGGAAGTGACACTTCGGCTCCATCGTTACTGTTTTATATTATATATATAGATATGCAGAGAATTAGATGGATTTTAGGGATTAATTTAAATTATGTAGAACTTTTAGATATAGATATGCAGAGACTTAGAGAGATTTTAGGGAATAATTTAAATTATGTAAAACTTTTAGATATAGATATGCAGAGAATTAGAGAGATTTTAGGGATTAATTTAAATTTTATAGATCTCTTAGATATAGTACGGATAAAATAATCTTTTTATAAATAAATATAATAACATAACTAAAGTTAATATATTATATTTTATATTATATTTTTTATCAGTAAAAAAGGAGGAAGTGACACCTCAGCTCCATCGTTACTGTTTTATATTATATATATAGATATGCAAAGAATTAAATGGATTTTAGGGACTAATTTAAATTATGTAGAACTTTTAGATATAGATATGCAGAGAATTAGAGATATTTTAGGGATTAATTTAAATTATGTATAACTTTTAGATATATATATGCAGAGAATTACAGAGATTTTAGGGATTAATTTAAATTATGTAGAACTCTTAGATATAGTACGGATAAAATAATCTTTTTATAAATAAATATAATAATATAACTAAAGTTAATATATTATATATTATATTATATTTTTTATCAGTAAAAAAGGAGGAAGTGACACCTCAGCTCTATCGTTACTGTTTTATATTATATATAGATATGCAGAGAATTAGAGATATTTTAGGGATTAATTTAAATTATGTAAAACTTTTAGATATAGATATGCAGAGAATTAGAGAGATTTTAGGGATTAATTTAAATTTTATAGATCTCTTAGATATAGTACGGATAAAATAATCTTTTTATAAATAAATATAATAATATAACTAAAGTTAATATATTATATTTTATATTATATTTTTTATCAGTAAAAAAGGAGGAAGTGACACCTCAGCTCCATCGTTACTGTTTTATATTATATATATAGATATGCAGAGAATTAAATGGATTTTAGGGACTAATTTAAATTATGTAGAACTTTTAGATATAGATATGCAGCGAATTAGAGAGATTTTAGGGATTAATTTAAATTTTATAGATCTCTTAGATATAGTACGGATAAAATAATCTTTTTATAAATAAATATAATAATATAACTAAAGTTAATATATTATATTTTATATTATATTTTTTATCAGTAAAAAAGGAGGAAGTGACACCTCAGCTCCATCGTTACTGTTTTATATTATATATATAGATATGCAGAGAATTAAATGGATTTTAGGGACTAATTTAAATTATGTAGAACTTTTAGATATAGATATGCAGAGACTTAGAGAGATTTTAGGGATTAATTTAAATTATGTAAAACTTTTAGATATAGATATGCAGAGAATTAGAGAGATTTTAGGGATTAATTTAAATTTTATAGATCTCTTAGATATAGTACGGATAAAATAATCTTTTTATAAATAAATATAATAATATAACTAAAGTTAATATATTATATTTTATATTATATTTTTTATCAGTAAAAAAGGAGGAAGTGACACTTCGGCTCCATCGTTACTGTTTTATATTATATATATAGATATGCAGAGAATTAAATGGATTTTAGGGACTAATTTAAATTATGTAGAACTTTTAGATATAGATATGCAGAGACCTAGAGAGATTTTAGGGATTAATTTAAATTATGTAAAACTTTTAGATATAGATATGCGGAGAATTAGAGAGATTTTAGGGATTAATTTAAATTATGTAGAACTCTTAGATATAGTACGGATAAAATAATCTTTTTATAAATAAATATAATAATATAACTAAAGTTAATATATTATATATTATATTATATTTTTTATCAGTAAAAAAGGAGGAAGTGACACTTCGGCTCCATCGTTACTGTTTTATATTATATATATAGATATGCAGAGAATTAGATGGATTTTAGGGATTAATTTAAATTATGTAAAACTTTTAGATATAGATATGCAGAGACGTAGAGAGATTTTAGGGATTAATTTAAATTATGTAAAACTTTTAGATATAGATATGCGGAGAATTAGAGAGATTTTAGGGATTAATTTAAATTATGTAGAACTCTTAGATATAGTATGGATAAAATAATCTTTTTATAAATAAATATAATAATATAACTAAAGTTAATATATTATATTTTTTATTATATTTTTTATCAGTAAAAAAGGAGGAAGTGACACCTCAGCTCCATCGTTACTGTTTTATATTATATATATAGATATGCAGAGAATTAGATGGATTTTAGGGACTAATTTAAATTATGTAGAACTTTTAGATATAGATATGCAGAGACTTAGAGAGATTTTAGGGATTAATTTAAATTATGTAAAACTTTTAGATATAGATATGCAGAGAATTAGAGATATTTTAGGGATTAATTTAAATTCTGTAGATTATAATACAGATAACATAATCTTTTTATAAATAAATATAATAATATCACTAAAGTTAATATATTATATTTTTTATTATATTTTTTATCAGTAAAAAAGGAGGAAGTGACACCTCAGCTCTATCGTTACTGTTTTATATTATATATAGATATGCAGAGAATTAGAGATATTTTAGGGATTAATTTAAATTATGTATAACTTTTAGATATAGATATGCAGAGAATTAGAGAGATTTTAGGGATTAATTTAAATTATGTAGAACTCTTAGATATAGTACGGATAAAATAATCTTTTTATAAATAAATATAATAATATAATTAAAGTTAATATATTATATTTTTTATCAGTAAAAAAGGAGGAAGTGACACTTCGGCTCCATCGTTACTGTTTTATATTATATATATAGATATGCAGAGAATTAGATGGATTTTAGGGATTAATTTAAATTATGTAGAACTTTTAGATATAGATATGCAGAGACTTAGAGAGATTTTAGGGATTAATTTAAATTATGTAAAACTTTTAGATATAGATATGCAGAGAATTAGAGAGATTTTAGGGATTAATTTAAATTTTATAGATCTCTTAGATATAGTACGGATAAAATAATCTTTTTATAAATAAATATAATAATATAACTAAAGTTAATATATTATATTTTATATTATATTTTTTATCAGTAAAAAAGGAGGAAGTGACACCTCAGCTCCATCGTTACTGTTTTATATTATATATATAGATATGCAGAGAATTAAATGGATTTTAGGGACTAATTTAAATTATGTAGAACTTTTAGATATAGATATGCAGAGAATTAGAGATATTTAAGGGATTAATTTAAATTATGTATAACTTTTAGATATATATATGCAGAGAATTACAGAGATTTTAGGGATTAATTTAAATTATGTAGAACTCTTAGATATAGTACGGATAAAATAATCTTTTTATAAATAAATATAATAATATAACTAAAGTTAATATATTATATATTATATTATATTTTTTATCAGTAAAAAAGGAGGAAGTGACACTTCGGCTCCATCGTTACTGTTGTATATTATATATATAGATATGTAGAGAATTAGATGGATTTTAGGGATTAATTTAAATTATGTAGAACTTTTAGATATAGATATGCAGACACCTAGAGAGATTTTAGGGATTAATTTAAATTATGTAAAACTTTTAGATATAGATATGCGGAGAATTAGAGAGATTTTAGGGATTAATTTAAATTATGTAGAACTCTTAGATATAGTATGGATAAAATAATCTTTTTATAAATAAATATAATAATATAACTAAAGTTAATATATTATATTTTTTATTATATTTTTTATCAGTAAAAAAGGAGGAAGTGACACCTCAGCTCCATCGTTACTGTTTTATATTATATATATAGATATGCAAAGAATTAGATGGATTTTAGGGACTAATTTAAATTATGTAGAACTTTTAGATATAGATATGCAGAGACTTAGAGAGATTTTAGGGATTAATTTAAATTATGTAAAACTTTTAGATATAGATATGCAGAGAATTAGAGATATTTTAGGGATTAATTTAAATTCTGTAGATCTCTTAGATGGTGTCTTCTATGGTTACTTTGTTTTTGACAAAGTAAACATTACTTGGTTATTTTCACCATTGGATGATGGAGTATAAAATTCATCCAATGGTGAAAACACACAAAGTAAGGCTTACTTTGTAAAAAACAAAGTAAGCATAGCTTTTACCTCTCTTTATATATAATACAGATAACATAATCTTTTTATAAATAAATATAATAATATCACTAAAGTTAATATATTATATTTTTTATTATATTTTTTATCAGTAAAAAAGGAGGAAGTGACACCTCAGCTCTATCGTTACTGTTTTATATTATATATAGATATGCAGAGAATTAGAGATATTTTAGGGATTAATTTAAATTATGTAAAACTTTTAGATATAGATATGCAGAGAATTAGAGAGATTTTAGGGATTAATTTAAATTTTATAGATCTCTTAGATATAGTACGGATAAAATAATCTTTTTATAAATAAATATAATAATATAACTAAAGTTAATATATTATATTTTATATTATATTTTTTATCAGTAAAAAAGGAGGAAGTGACACCTCAGCTCCATCGTTACTGTTTTATATTATATATATAGATATGCAGAGAATTAAATGGATTTTAGGGACTAATTTAAATTATGTAGAACTTTTAGATATAGATATGCAGAGAATTAGAGATATTTTAGGGATTAATTTAAATTATGTATAACTTTTAGATATATATATGCAGAGAATTACAGAGATTTTAGGGATTAATTTAAATTATGTAGAACTCTTAGATATAGTACGGATAAAATAATCTTTTTATAAATAAATATAATAATATAACTAAAGTTAATATATTATATATTATATTATATTTTTTATCAGTAAAAAAGGAGGAAGTGACACTTCGGCTCCATCGTTACTGTTGTATATTATATATATAGATATGCAGAGAATTAGATGGATTTTAGGGATTAATTTAAATTATGTAGAACTTTTAGATATAGATATGCAGACACCTAGAGAGATTTTAGGGATTAATTTAAATTATGTAAAACTTTTAGATATAGATATGCGGAGAATTAGAGAGATTTTAGGGATTAATTTAAATTATGTAGAACTCTTAGATATAGTATGGATAAAATAATCTTTTTATAAATAAATATAATAATATAACTAAAGTTAATATATTATATTTTTTATTATATTTTTTATCAGTAAAAAAGGAGGAAGTGACACCTCAGCTCCATCGTTACTGTTTTATATTATATATATAGATATGCAGAGAATTAGATGGATTTTAGGGACTAATTTAAATTATGTAGAACTTTTAGATATAGATATGCAGAGACTTAGAGAGATTTTAGGGATTAATTTAAATTATGTAAAACTTTTAGATATAGATATGCAGAGAATTAGAGATATTTTAGGGATTAATTTAAATTCTGTAGATCTCTTAGATGGTGTCTTCTATGGTTACTTTATTTTTGACAAAGTAAACATTACTTGGTTATTTTCACCATTGGATGATGGAGTATAAAATTCATCCAATGGTGAAAACACACAAAGTAAGGCTTACTTTGTAAAAAACAAAGTAAGCATAGCCTTTACCTCTCTTTAGATATAATACAGATAACATAATCTTTTTATAAATAAATATAATAATATCACTAAAGTTAATATATTATATTTTTTATTATATTTTTTATCAGTAAAAAAGGAGGAAGTGACACCTCAGCTCTATCGTTACTGTTTTATATTATATATAGATATGCAGAGAATTAGAGATATTTTAGGGATTAATTTAAATTATGTAGAACTTTTAGATATAGATATGCAGAGAATTAGAGAGATTTTAGGGATTAATTTAAATTATGTAGAACTCTTAGATATAGTACGGATAAAATGATCTTTTTATAAATATATATAATAATATAATTAAAGTTAATATATTATATTTTTTATCAGTAAAAAAGGAGGAAGTGACACTTCGGCTCCATCGTTACTGTTTTATATTATATATATAGATATGCAGAGAATTAGATGGATTTTAGGGATTAATTTAAATTATGTAGAACTTTTAGATATAGATATGCAGAGACTTAGAGAGATTTTAGGGAATAATTTAAATTATGTAAAACTTTTAGATATAGATATGCAGAGAATTAGAGAGATTTTAGGGATTAATTTAAATTTTATAGATCTCTTAGATATAGTACGGATAAAATAATCTTTTTATAAATAAATATAATAACATAACTAAAGTTAATATATTATATTTTATATTATATTTTTTATCAGTAAAAAAGGAGGAAGTGACACCTCAGCTCCATCGTTACTGTTTTATATTATATATATAGATATGCAAAGAATTAAATGGATTTTAGGGACTAATTTAAATTATGTAGAACTTTTAGATATAGATATGCAGAGAATTAGAGATATTTTAGGGATTAATTTAAATTATGTATAACTTTTAGATATATATATGCAGAGAATTACAGAGATTTTAGGGATTAATTTAAATTATGTAGAACTCTTAGATATAGTACGGATAAAATAATCTTTTTATAAATAAATATAATAATATAACTAAAGTTAATATATTATATATTATATTATATTTTTTATCAGTAAAAAAGGAGGAAGTGACACCTCAGCTCTATCGTTACTGTTTTATATTATATATAGATATGCAGAGAATTAGAGATATTTTAGGGATTAATTTAAATTATGTAAAACTTTTAGATATAGATATGCAGAGAATTAGAGAGATTTTAGGGATTAATTTAAATTTTATAGATCTCTTAGATATAGTACGGATAAAATAATCTTTTTATAAATAAATATAATAATATAACTAAAGTTAATATATTATATTTTATATTATATTTTTTATCAGTAAAAAAGGAGGAAGTGACACCTCAGCTCCATCGTTACTGTTTTATATTATATATATAGATATGCAGAGAATTAAATGGATTTTAGGGACTAATTTAAATTATGTAGAACTTTTAGATATAGATATGCAGCGAATTAGAGATATTTTAGGGATTAATTTAAATTATGTATAACTTTTAGATATAGATATGCAGAGAATTAGAGAGATTTTAGGGATTAATTTAAATTATGTAGAACTCTTAGATATAGTACGGATAAAATAATCTTTTTATAAATAAATATAATAATATAATTAAAGTTAATATATTATATTTTTTATCAGTAAAAAAGGAGGAAGTGACACTTCGGCTCCATCGTTACTGTTTTATATTATATATATAGATATGCAGAGAATTAGATGGATTTTAGGGATTAATTTAAATTATGTAGAACTTTTAGATATAGATATGCAGAGACCTAGAGAGATTTTAGGGATTAATTTAAATTATGTAAAACTTTTAGATATAGATATGCGGAGAATTAGAGAGATTTTAGGGATTAATTTAAATTATGTAGAACTCTTAGATATAGTATGGATAAAATAATCTTTTTATAAATAAATATAATAATATAACTAAAGTTAATATATTATATTTTTTATTATATTTTTTATCAGTAAAAAAGGAGGAAGTGACACCTCAGCTCCATCGTTACTGTTTTATATTATATATATAGATATGCAGAGAATTAGATGGATTTTAGGGACTAATTTAAATTATGTAGAACTTTTAGATATAGATATGCAGAGACTTAGAGAGATTTTAGGGATTAATTTAAATTATGTAAAACTTTTAGATATAGATATGCAGAGAATTAGAGATATTTTAGGGATTAATTTAAATTCTGTAGATTATAATACAGATAACATAATCTTTTTATAAATAAATATAATAATATCACTAAAGTTAATATATTATATTTTTTATTATATTTTTTATCAGTAAAAAAGGAGGAAGTGACACCTCAGCTCTATCGTTACTGTTTTATATTATATATAGATATGCAGAGAATTAGAGATATTTTAGGGATTAATTTAAATTATGTATAACTTTTAGATATAGATATGCAGAGAATTAGAGAGATTTTAGGGATTAATTTAAATTATGTAGAACTCTTAGATATAGTACGGATAAAATAATCTTTTTATAAATAAATATAATAATATAATTAAAGTTAATATATTATATTTTTTATCAGTAAAAAAGGAGGAAGTGACACTTCGGCTCCATCGTTACTGTTTTATATTATATATATAGATATGCAGAGAATTAGATGGATTTTAGGGATTAATTTAAATTATGTAGAACTTTTAGATATAGATATGCAGAGACCTAGAGAGATTTTAGGGATTAATTTAAATTATGTAAAACTTTTAGATATAGATATGCGGAGAATTAGAGAGATTTTAGGGATTAATTTAAATTATGTAGAACTCTTAGATATAGTATGGATAAAATAATCTTTTTATAAATAAATATAATAATATAACTAAAGTTAATATATTATATTTTTTATTATATTTTTTATCAGTAAAAAAGGAGGAAGTGACACCTCAGCTCCATCGTTACTGTTTTATATTATATATATAGATATGCAGAGAATTAGATGGATTTTAGGGACTAATTTAAATTATGTAGAACTTTTAGATATAGATATGCAGAGACCTAGAGAGATTTTAGGGATTAATTTAAATTATGTAAAACTTTTAGATATAGATATGCGGAGAATTAGAGAGATTTTAGGGATTAATTTAAATTATGTAGAACTCTTAGATATAGTATGGATAAAATAATCTTTTTATAAATAAATATAATAATATAACTAAAGTTAATATATTATATTTTTTATTATATTTTTAATCAGTAAAAAAGGAGGAAGTGACACCTCAGCTCCATCGTTACTGTTTTATATTATATATATAGATATGCAGAGAATTAGATGGATTTTAGGGACTAATTTAAATTATGTAGAACTTTTAGATATAGATATGCAGAGACTTAGAGAGATTTTAGGGATTAATTTAAATTATGTAAAACTTTTAGATATAGATATGCAGAGAATTAGAGATATTTTAGGGATTAATTTAAATTCTGTAGATTATAATACAGATAACATAATCTTTTTATAAATAAATATAATAATATCACTAAAGTTAATATATTATATTTTTTATTATATTTTTTATCAGTAAAAAAGGAGGAAGTGACACCTCAGCTCTATCGTTACTGTTTTATATTATATATAGATATGCAGAGAATTAGAGATATTTTAGGGATTAATTTAAATTATGTATAACTTTTAGATATAGATATGCAGAGAATTAGAGAGATTTTAGGGATTAATTTAAATTATGTAGAACTCTTAGATATAGTACGGATAAAATAATCTTTTTATAAATAAATATAATAATATAATTAAAGTTAATATATTATATTTTTTATCAGTAAAAAAGGAGGAAGTGACACTTCGGCTCCATCGTTACTGTTTTATATTATATATATAGATATGCAGAGAATTAGATGGATTTTAGGGACTAATTTAAATTATGTAGAACTTTTAGATATAGATATGCAGAGACTTAGAGAGATTTTAGGGATTAATTTAAATTATGTAAAACTTTTAGATATAGATATGCAGAGAATTAGAGAGATTTTAGGGATTAATTTAAATTTTATAGATCTCTTAGATATAGTACGGATAAAATAATCTTTTTATAAATAAATATAATAATATAACTAAAGTTAATATATTATATTTTATATTATATTTTTTATCAGTAAAAAAGGAGGAAGTGACACTTCGGCTCCATCGTTACTGTTTTATATTATATATATAGATATGCAGAGAATTAAATGGATTTTAGGGACTAATTTAAATTATGTAGAACTTTTAGATATAGATATGCAGAGAATTAGAGATATTTTAGGGATTAATTTAAATTATGTATAACTTTTAGATATATATATGCAGAGAATTACAGAGATTTTAAGGATTAATTTAAATTATGTAGAACTCTTAGATATAGTACGGATAAAATAATCTTTTTATAAATAAATATAATAATATAACTAAAGTTAATATATTATATATTATATTATATTTTTTATCAGTAAAAAAGGAGGAAGTGACACTTCGGCTCCATCGTTACTGTTTTATATTATATATATAGATATGCAGAGAATTAGATGGATTTTAGGGATTAATTTAAATTATGTAGAACTTTTAGATATAGATATGCAGAGACCTAGAGAGATTTTAGGGATTAATTTAAATTATGTAAAACTTTTAGATATAGATATGCGGAGAATTAGAGAGATTTTAGGGATTAATTTAAATTATGTAGAACTCTTAGATATAGTATGGATAAAATAATCTTTTTATAAATAAATATAATAATATAACTAAAGTTAATATATTATATTTTATATTATATTTTTTATCAGTAAAAAAGGAGGAAGTGACACTTCGGCTCCATCGTTACTGTTTTATATTATATATATAGATATGCAGAGAATTAAATTGATTTTAGGGACTAATTTAAATTATGTAGAACTTTTAGATATAGATATGCAGAGAATTAGAGATATTTTAGGGATTAATTTAAATTATGTATAACTTTTAGATATATATATGCAGAGAATTACAGAGATTTTAGGGATTAATTTAAATTATGTAGAACTCTTAGATATAGTACGGATAAAATAATCTTTTTATAAATAAATATAATAATATAACTAAAGTTAATATATTATATATTATATTATATTTTTTATCAGTAAAAAAGGAGAAAGTGACACTTCGGCTCCATCGTTACTGTTTTATATTATATATATAGATATGCAGAGAATTAGATGGATTTTAGGGATTAATTTAAATTATGTAGAACTTTTAGATATAGATATGCAGAGACGTAGAGAGATTTTAGGGATTAATTTAAATTATGTAAAACTTTTAGATATAGATATGCGGAGAATTAGAGAGATTTTAGGGATTAATTTAAATTATGTAGAACTCTTAGATATAGTATGGATAAAATAATCTTTTTATAAATAAATATAATAATATAACTAAAGTTAATATATTATATTTTTTATTATATTTTTTATCAGTAAAAAAGGAGGAAGTGACACCTCAGCTCCATCGTTACTGTTTTATATTATATATATAGATATGCAGAGAATTAGATGGATTTTAGGGACTAATTTAAATTATGTAGAACTTTTAGATATAGATATGCAGAGACTTAGAGAGATTTTAGGGATTAATTTAAATTATGTAAAACTTTTAGATATAGATATGCAGAGAATTAGAGATATTTTAGGGATTAATTTAAATTCTGTAGATTATAATACAGATAACATAATCTTTTTATAAATAAATATAATAATATCACTAAAGTTAATATATTATATTTTTTATTATATTTTTTATCAGTAAAAAAGGAGGAAGTGACACCTCAGCTCTATCGTTACTGTTTTATATTATATATAGATATGCAGAGAATTAGAGATATTTTAGGGATTAATTTAAATTATGTATAACTTTTAGATATAGATATGCAGAGAATTAGAGAGATTTTAGGGATTAATTTAAATTATGTAGAACTCTTAGATATAGTACGGATAAAATAATCTTTTTATAAATAAATATAATAATATAATTAAAGTTAATATATTATATTTTTTATCAGTAAAAAAGGAGGAAGTGACACTTCGGCTCCATCGTTACTGTTTTATATTATATATATAGATATGCAGAGAATTAGATGGATTTTAGGGATTAATTTAAATTATGTAGAACTTTTAGATATAGATATGCAGAGACTTAGAGAGATTTTAGGGATTAATTTAAATTATGTAAAACTTTTAGATATAGATATGCAGAGAATTAGAGAGATTTTAGGGATTAATTTAAATTTTATAGATCTCTTAGATATAGTACGGATAAAATAATCTTTTTATAAATAAATATAATAATATAACTAAAGTTAATATATTATATTTTATATTATATTTTTTATCAGTAAAAAAGGAGGAAGTGACACTTCGGCTCCATCGTTACTGTTTTATATTATATATATAGATATGCAGAGAATTAAATGGATTTTAGGGACTAATTTAAATTATGTAGAACTTTTAGATATAGATATGCAGAGACCTAGAGAGATTTTAGGGATTAATTTAAATTATGTAAAACTTTTAGATATAGATATGCGGAGAATTAGAGAGATTTTAGGGATTAATTTAAATTATGTAGAACTCTTAGATATAGTACGGATAAAATAATCTTTTTATAAATAAATATAATAATATAACTAAAGTTAATATATTATATATTATATTATATTTTTTATCAGTAAAAAAGGAGGAAGTGACACTTCGGCTCCATCGTTACTGTTTTATATTATATATATAGATATGCAGAGAATTAGATGGATTTTAGGGATTAATTTAAATTATGTAGAACTTTTAGATATAGATATGCAGAGACGTAGAGAGATTTTAGGGATTAATTTAAATTATGTAAAACTTTTAGATATAGATATGCGGAGAATTAGAGAGATTTTAGGGATTAATTTAAATTATGTAGAACTCTTAGATATAGTATGGATAAAATAATCTTTTTATAAATAAATATAATAATATAACTAAAGTTAATATATTATATTTTTTATTATATTTTTTATCAGTAAAAAAGGAGGAAGTGACACCTCAGCTCCATCGTTACTGTTTTATATTATATATATAGATATGCAGAGAATTAGATGGATTTTAGGGACTAATTTAAATTATGTAGAACTTTTAGATATAGATATGCAGAGACTTAGAGAGATTTTAGGGATTAATTTAAATTATGTAAAACTTTTAGATATAGATATGCAGAGAATTAGAGATATTTTAGGGATTAATTTAAATTATGTAGAACTCTTAGATATAGTACGGATAAAATAATCTTTTTATAAATAAATATAATAATATAACTAAAGTTAATATATTATATATTATATTATATTTTTTATCAGTAAAAAAGGAGAAAGTGACACTTCGGCTCCATCGTTACTGTTTTATATTATATATATAGATATGCAGAGAATTAGATGGATTTTAGGGATTAATTTAAATTATGTAGAACTTTTAGATATAGATATGCAGAGACCTAGAGAGATTTTAGGGATTAATTTAAATTATGTAAAACTTTTAGATATAGATATGCGGAGAATTAGAGAGATTTTAGGGATTAATTTAAATTATGTAGAACTCTTAGATATAGTATGGATAAAATAATCTTTTTATAAATAAATATAATAATATAACTAAAGTTAATATATTATATTTTATATTATATTTTTTATCAGTAAAAAAGGAGGAAGTGACACTTCGGCTCCATCGTTACTGTTTTATATTATATATATAGATATGCAGAGAATTAGATGGATTTTAGGGACTAATTTAAATTATGTAGAACTTTTAGATATAGATATGCAGAGAATTAGAGATATTTTAGGGATTAATTTAAATTATGTATAACTTTTAGATATATATATGCAGAGAATTACAGAGATTTTAGGGATTAATTTAAATTATGTAGAACTCTTAGATATAGTACGGATAAAATAATCTTTTTATAAATAAATATAATAATATAACTAAAGTTAATATATTATATATTATATTATATTTTTTATCAGTAAAAAAGGAGGAAGTGACACTTCGGCTCCATCGTTACTGTTTTATATTATATATATAGATATGCAGAGAATTAGATGGATTTTAGGGATTAATTTAAATTATGTAGAACTTTTAGATATAGATATGCAGAGACGTAGAGAGATTTTAGGGATTAATTTAAATTATGTAAAACTTTTAGATATAGATATGCGGAGAATTAGAGAGATTTTAGGGATTAATTTAAATTATGTAGAACTCTTAGATATAGTATGGATAAAATAATCTTTTTATAAATAAATATAATAATATAACTAAAGTTAATATATTATATTTTTTATTATATTTTTTATCAGTAAAAAAGGAGGAAGTGACACCTCAGCTCCATCGTTACTGTTTTATATTATATATATAGATATGCAGAGAATTAGATGGATTTTAGGGACTAATTTAAATTATGTAGAACTTTTAGATATAGATATGCAGAGACTTAGAGAGATTTTAGGGATTAATTTAAATTATGTAAAACTTTTAGATATAGATATGCAGAGAATTAGAGATATTTTAGGGATTAATTTAAATTCTGTAGATTATAATACAGATAACATAATCTTTTTATAAATAAATATAATAATATCACTAAAGTTAATATATTATATTTTTTATTATATTTTTTATCAGTAAAAAAGGAGGAAGTGACACCTCAGCTCTATCGTTACTGTTTTATATTATATATAGATATGCAGAGAATTAGAGATATTTTAGGGATTAATTTAAATTATGTATAACTTTTAGATATAGATATGCAGAGAATTAGAGAGATTTTAGGGATTAATTTAAATTATGTAGAACTCTTAGATATAGTACGGATAAAATAATCTTTTTATAAATAAATATAATAATATAATTAAAGTTAATATATTATATTTTTTATCAGTAAAAAAGGAGGAAGTGACACTTCGGCTCCATCGTTACTGTTTTATATTATATATATAGATATGCAGAGAATTAGATGGATTTTAGGGATTAATTTAAATTATGTAGAACTTTTAGATATAGATATGCAGAGACTTAGAGAGATTTTAGGGATTAATTTAAATTATGTAAAACTTTTAGATATAGATATGCAGAGAATTAGAGAGATTTTAGGGATTAATTTAAATTTTATAGATCTCTTAGATATAGTACGGATAAAATAATCTTTTTATAAATAAATATAATAATATAACTAAAGTTAATATATTATATTTTATATTATATTTTTTATCAGTAAAAAAGGAGGAAGTGACACTTCGGCTCCATCGTTACTGTTTTATATTATATATATAGATATGCAGAGAATTAAATGGATTTTAGGGACTAATTTAAATTATGTAGAACTTTTAGATATAGATATGCAGAGACCTAGAGAGATTTTAGGGATTAATTTAAATTATGTAAAACTTTTAGATATAGATATGCGGAGAATTAGAGAGATTTTAGGGATTAATTTAAATTATGTAGAACTCTTAGATATAGTACGGATAAAATAATCTTTTTATAAATAAATATAATAATATAACTAAAGTTAATATATTATATATTATATTATATTTTTTATCAGTAAAAAAGGAGGAAGTGACACTTCGGCTCCATCGTTACTGTTTTATATTATATATATAGATATGCAGAGAATTAGATGGATTTTAGGGATTAATTTAAATTATGTAGAACTTTTAGATATAGATATGCAGAGACGTAGAGAGATTTTAGGGATTAATTTAAATTATGTAAAACTTTTAGATATAGATATGCGGAGAATTAGAGAGATTTTAGGGATTAATTTAAATTATGTAGAACTCTTAGATATAGTATGGATAAAATAATCTTTTTATAAATAAATATAATAATATAACTAAAGTTAATATATTATATTTTTTATTATATTTTTTATCAGTAAAAAAGGAGGAAGTGACACCTCAGCTCCATCGTTACTGTTTTATATTATATATATAGATATGCAGAGAATTAGATGGATTTTAGGGACTAATTTAAATTATGTAGAACTTTTAGATATAGATATGCAGAGACTTAGAGAGATTTTAGGGATTAATTTAAATTATGTAAAACTTTTAGATATAGATATGCAGAGAATTAGAGATATTTTAGGGATTAATTTAAATTCTGTAGATTATAATACAGATAACATAATCTTTTTATAAATAAATATAATAATATCACTAAAGTTAATATATTATATTTTTTATTATATTTTTTATCAGTAAAAAAGGAGGAAGTGACACCTCAGCTCTATCGTTACTGTTTTATATTATATATAGATATGCAGAGAATTAGAGATATTTTAGGGATTAATTTAAATTATGTATAACTTTTAGATATAGATATGCAGAGAATTAGAGAGATTTTAGGGATTAATTTAAATTATGTAGAACTCTTAGATATAGTACGGATAAAATAATCTTTTTATAAATAAATATAATAATATAATTAAAGTTAATATATTATATTTTTTATCAGTAAAAAAGGAGGAAGTGACACTTCGGCTCCATCGTTACTGTTTTATATTATATATATAGATATGCAGAGAATTAGATGGATTTTAGGGATTAATTTAAATTATGTAGAACTTTTAGATATAGATATGCAGAGACTTAGAGAGATTTTAGGGATTAATTTAAATTATGTAAAACTTTTAGATATAGATATGCAGAGAATTAGAGAGATTTTAGGGATTAATTTAAATTTTATAGATCTCTTAGATATAGTACGGATAAAATAATCTTTTTATAAATAAATATAATAATATAACTAAAGTTAATATATTATATTTTATATTATATTTTTTATCAGTAAAAAAGGAGGAAGTGACACTTCGGCTCCATCGTTACTGTTTTATATTATATATATAGATATGCAGAGAATTAGATGGATTTTAGGGATTAATTTAAATTATGTAGAACTTTTAGATATAGATATGCAGAGACCTAGAGAGATTTTAGGGATTAATTTAAATTATGTAGAACTTTTAGATATAGATATGCAGAGACCTAGAGAGATTTTAGGGATTAATTTAAATTATGTAAAACTTTTAGATATAGATATGCGGAGAATTAGAGAGATTTTAGGGATTAATTTAAATTATGTAGAACTCTTAGATATAGTATGGATAAAATAATCTTTTTATAAATAAATATAATAATATAACTAAAGTTAATATATTATATTTTTTATTATATTTTTTATCAGTAAAAAAGGAGGAAGTGACACCTCAGCTCCATCGTTACTGTTTTATATTATATATATAGATATGCAGAGAATTAGATGGATTTTAGGGACTAATTTAAATTATGTAGAACTTTTAGATATAGATATGCAGAGACTTAGAGAGATTTTAGGGATTAATTTAAATTATGTAAAACTTTTAGATATAGATATGCAGAGAATTAGAGATATTTTAGGGATTAATTTAAATTCTGTAGATCTCTTAGATGGTGTCTTCTATGGTTACTTTGTTTTTGACAAAGTAAACATTACTTGGTTATTTTCACCATTGGATGATGGAGTATAAAATTCATCCAATTGTGAAAACACACAAAGTAAGGCTTACTTTGTAAAAAACAAAGTAAGCATAGCCTTTACCTCTCTTTAGATATAATACAGATAACATAATCTTTTTATAAATAAATATAATAATATCACTAAAGTTAATATATTATATTTTTTATTATATTTTTTATCAGTAAAAAAGGAGGAAGTGACACCTCAGCTCTATCGTTACTGTTTTATATTATATATAGATATGCAGAGAATTAGAGATATTTTAGGGATTAATTTAAATTATATAGAACTTTTAGATATAGATATGCAGAGAATTAGAGAGATTTTAGGGATTAATTTAAATTATGTAGAACTCTTAGATATAGTACGGATAAAATAATCTTTTTATAAATAAATATAATAATATAATTAAAGTTAATATATTATATATTTTATCAGTAAAAAAGGAGGAAGTGACACTTCGGCTCCATCGTTACTGTTTTATATTATATATATAGATATGCAGAGAATTAGATGGATTTTAGGGATTAATTTAAATTATGTAGAACTTTTAGATATAGATATGCAGAGACTTAGAGAGATTTTAGGGATTAATTTAAATTATGTAAAACTTTTAGATATAGATATGCAGAGAATTAAAGAGATTTTAGGGATTAATTTAAATTTTATAGATCTCTTAGATATAGTACGGATAAAATAATCTTTTTATAAATAAATATAATAATATAACTAAAGTTAATATATTATATTTTATATTATATTTTTTATCAGTAAAAAAGGAGCAAGTGACACCTCAGCTCCATCGTTACTGTTTTATATTATATATATAGATATGCAGAGAATTAAATTGATTTTAGGGACTAATTTAAATTATGTAGAACTTTTAGATATAGATATGCAGAGAATTAGAGATATTTTAGGGATTAATTTAAATTATGTATAACTTTTAGATATATATATGCAGAGAATTACAGAGATTTTAGGGATTAATTTAAATTATGTAGAACTCTTAGATATAGTACGGATAAAATAATCTTTTTATAAATAAATATAATAATATAACTAAAGTTAATATATTATATATTATATTATATTTTTTATCAGTAAAAAAGGAGAAAGTGACACTTCGGCTCCATCGTTACTGTTTTATATTATATATATAGATATGCAGAGAATTAGATGGATTTTAGGGATTAATTTAAATTATGTAGAACTTTTAGATATAGATATGCAGAGACCTAGAGAGATTTTAGGGGTTAATTTAAATTATGTAAAACTTTTAGATATAGATATGCGGAGAATTAGAGAGATTTTAGGGATTAATTTAAATTATGTAGAACTCTTAGATATAGTATGGATAAAATAATCTTTTTATAAATAAATATAATAATATAACTAAAGTTAATATATTATATTTTTTATTATATTTTTTATCAGTAAAAAAGGAGGAAGTGACACCTCAGCTCCATCGTTACTGTTTTATATTATATATATAGATATGCAGAGAATTAGATGGATTTTAGGGACTAATTTAAATTATGTAGAACTTTTAGATATAGATATGCAGAGACTTAGAGAGATTTTAGGGATTAATTTAAATTATGTAAAACTTTTAGATATAGATATGCAGAGAATTAGAGATATTTTAGGGATTAATTTAAATTCTGTAGATCTCTTAGATGGTGTCTTCTATGGTTACTTTGTTTTTGACAAAGTAAACATTACTTGGTTATTTTCACCATTGGATGATGGAGTATAAAATTCATCCAATGGTGAAAACACACAAAGTAAGGCTTACTTTGTAAAAAACAAAGTAAGCATAGCCTTTACCTCTCTTTAGATATAATACAGATAACATAATCTTTTTATAAATAAATATAATAATATCACTAAAGTTAATATATTATATTTTTTATTATATTTTTTATCAGTAAAAAAGGAGGAAGTGACACCTCAGCTCTATCGTTACTGTTTTATATTATATATAGATATGCAGAGAATTAGAGATATTTTAGGGATTAATTTAAATTATGTAGAACTTTTAGATATAGATATGCAGAGAATTAGAGAGATTTTAGGGATTAATTTAAATTATGTAGAACTCTTAGATATAGTACGGATAAAATAATCTTTTTATAAATAAATATAATAATATAATTAAAGTTAATATATTATATATTTTATCAGTAAAAAAGGAGGAAGTGACACTTCGGCTCCATCGTTACTGTTTTATATTATATATATAGATATGCAGAGAATTAGATGGATTTTAGGGATTAATTTAAATTATGTAGAACTTTTAGATATAGATATGCAGAGACTTAGAGAGATTTTAGGGATTAATTTAAATTATGTAAAACTTTTAGATATAGATATGCAGAGAATTAAAGAGATTTTAGGGATTAATTTAAATTTTATAGATCTCTTAGATATAGTACGGATAAAATAATCTTTTTATAAATAAATATAATAATATAACTAAAGTTAATATATTATATTTTATATTATATTTTTTATCAGTAAAAAAGGAGCAAGTGACACCTCAGCTCCATCGTTACTGTTTTATATTATATATATAGATATGCAGAGAATTAAATGGATTTTAGGGACTAATTTAAATTATGTAGAACTTTTAGATATAGATATGCAGAGAATTAGAGATATTTTAGGGATTAATTTAAATTATGTATAACTTTTAGATATATATATGCAGAGAATTACAGAGATTTTAGGGATTAATTTAAATTATGTAGAACTCTTAGATATAGTACGGATAAAATAATCTTTTTATAAATAAATATAATAATATAACTAAAGTTAATATATTATATATTATATTATATTTTTTATCAGTAAAAAAGGAGAAAGTGACACTTCGGCTCCATCGTTACTGTTTTATATTATATATATAGATATGCAGAGAATTAGATGGATTTTAGGGATTAATTTAAATTATGTAGAACTTTTAGATATAGATATGCAGAGACCTAGAGAGATTTTAGGGATTAATTTAAATTATATAAAACTTTTAGATATAGATATGCAGAGAATTAGAGAGATTTTAGGGATTAATTTAAATTATGTAGAACTCTTAGATATAGTATGGATAAAATAATCTTTTTATAAATAAATATAATAATATAACTAAAGTTAATATATTATATTTTTTATTATATTTTTTAACAGTAAAAAAGGAGGAAGTGACACCTCAGCTCCATCGTTACTGTTTTATATTATATATATAGATATGCAGAGAATTAGATGGATTTTAGGGACTAATTTAAATTATGTAGAACTTTTAGATATAGATATGCAGAGACTTAGAGAGATTTTAGGGATTAATTTAAATTATGTAAAACTTTTAGATATAGATATGCAGAGAATTAGAGATATTTTAGGGATTAATTTAAATTCTGTAGATCTCTTAGATGGTGTCTTCTATGGTTACTTTGTTTTTGAAAAAGTAAACATTACTTGGTTATTTTCACCATTGGATGATGGAGTATAAAATTCATCCAATGGTGAAAACACACAAAGTAAGGCTTACTTTGTAAAAAACAAAGTAAGCATAGCGTTTACCTCTCTTTAGATATAATACAGATAACATAATCTTTTTATAAATAAATATAATAATATCACTAAAGTTAATATATTATATTTTTTATTATATTTTTTATCAGTAAAAAAGGAGGAAGTGACACCTCAGCTCCATCGTTACTGTTTTATATTATATATATAGATATGCAGAGAATTAGATGGATTTTAGGGACTAATTTAAATTATGTAGAACTTTTAGATATAGATATGCAGAGACTTAGAGAGATTTTAGGGATTAATTTAAATTATGTAAAACTTTTAGATATAGATATGCAGAGAATTAGAGATATTTTAGGGATTAATTTAAATTCTGTAGATCTCTTAGATGGTGTCTTCTATGGTTACTTTGTTTTTGACAAAGTAAACATTACTTGGTTATTTTCACCATTGGATGATGGAGTATAAAATTCATCCAATGGTGAAAACACACAAAGTAAGGCTTACTTTGTAAAAAACAAAGTAAGCATAGCCTTTACCTCTCTTTAGATATAATACAGATAACATAATCTTTTTATAAATAAATATAATAATATCACTAAAGTTAATATATTATATTTTTTATTATATTTTTTATCAGTAAAAAAGGAGGAAGTGACACCTCAGCTCTATCGTTACTATTTTATATTATATATAGATATGCAGAGACTTAGATGGATTTTAAGGACTAATTTAAATTATGTAGAACTTTTAGATATAGATATGCAGAGACTTAGAGAGATTTTAGGGATTAATTTAAATTATGTAAAACTTTTAGATATAGATATGCAGAGAATTAGAGATATTTTAGGGATTAATTTAAATTCTGTAGATCTCTTAGATGGTGTCTTCTATGGTTACTTTGTTTTTGACAAAGTAAACATTACTTGGTTATTTTCACCATTGGATGATGGAGTATAAAATTCATCCAATGGTGAAAACACACAAAGTAAGGCTTACTTTGTAAAAAAGGAGGAAGTGACACTTCGGCTCCATCGTTACTGTTTTATATTATATATATAGATATGCAGAGAATTAAATGGATTTTAGGGACTAATTTAAATTATGTAGAACTTTTAGATATAGATATGCAGAGAATTAGAGATATTTTAGGGATTAATTTAAATTATGTATAACTTTTAGATATATATATGCAGAGAATTACAGAGATTTTAGGGATTAATTTAAATTATGTAGAACTCTTAGATATAGTACGGATAAAATAATCTTTTTATAAATAAATATAATAATATAACTAAAGTTAATATATTATATATTATATTATATTTTTTATCAGTAAAAAAGGAGGAAGTGACACTTCGGCTCCATCGTTACTGTTTTATATTATATATATAGATATGCAGAGAATTAGATGGATTTTAGGGATTAATTTAAATTATGTAGAACTTTTAGATATAGATATGCAGAGACCTAGAGAGATTTTAGGGATTAATTTAAATTATGTAAAACTTTTAGATATAGATATGCGGAGAATTAGAGAGATTTTAGGGATTAATTTAAATTATGTAGAACTCTTAGATATAGTATGGATAAAATAATCTTTTTATAAATAAATATAATAATATAACTAAAGTTAATATATTATATTTTTTATTATATTTTTTATCAGTAAAAAAGGAGGAAGTGACACCTCAGCTCCATCGTTACTGTTTTATATTATATATATAGATATGCAGAGAATTAGATGGATTTTAGGGACTAATTTAAATTATGTAGAACTTTTAGATATAGATATGCAGAGACTTAGAGAGATTTTAGGGATTAATTTAAATTATGTAAAACTTTTAGATATAGATATGCAGAGAATTAGAGATATTTTAGGGATTAATTTAAATTCTGTAGATCTCTTAGATGGTGTCTTCTATGGTTACTTTGTTTTTGACAAAGTAAACATTACTTGGTTATTTTCACCATTGGATGATGGAGTATAAAATTCATCCAATTGTGAAAACACACAAAGTAAGGCTTACTTTGTAAAAAACAAAGTAAGCATAGCCTTTACCTCTCTTTAGATATAATACAGATAACATAATCTTTTTATAAATAAATATAATAATATCACTAAAGTTAATATATTATATTTTTTATTATATTTTTTATCAGTAAAAAAGGAGGAAGTGACACCTCAGCTCTATCGTTACTGTTTTATATTATATATAGATATGCAGAGAATTAGAGATATTTTAGGGATTAATTTAAATTATGTATAACTTTTAGATATAGATATGCAGAGAATTAGAGAGATTTTAGGGATTAATTTAAATTATGTAGAACTCTTAGATATAGTACGGATAAAATAATCTTTTTATAAATAAATATAATAATATAATTAAAGTTAATATATTATATTTTTTATCAGTAAAAAAGGAGGAAGTGACACTTCGGCTCCATCGTTACTGTTTTATATTATATATATAGATATGCAGAGAATTAGATGGATTTTAGGGATTAATTTAAATTATGTAGAACTTTTAGATATAGATATGCAGAGACTTAGAGAGATTTTAGGGATTAATTTAAATTATGTAAAACTTTTAGATATAGATATGCAGAGAATTAGAGAGATTTTAGGGATTAATTTAAATTTTATAGATCTCTTAGATATAGTACGGATAAAATAATCTTTTTATAAATAAATATAATAATATAACTAAAGTTAATATATTATATTTTATATTATATTTTTTATCAGTAAAAAAGGAGGAAGTGACACCTCAGCTCCATCGTTACTGTTTTATATTATATATATAGATATGCAGAGAATTAAATGGATTTTAGGGACTAATTTAAATTATGTAGAACTTTTAGATATAGATATGCAGAGAATTAGAGATATTTTAGGGATTAATTTAAATTATGTATAACTTTTAGATATATATATGCAGAGAATCACAGAGATTTTAGGGATTAATTTAAATTATGTAGAACTCTTAGATATAGTACGGATAAAATAATCTTTTTATAAATAAATATAATAATATAACTAAAGTTAATATATTATATATTATATTATATTTTTTATCAGTAAAAAAGGAGGAAGTGACACTTCGGCTCCATCGTTACTGTTGTATATTATATATATAGATATGCAGAGAATTAGATGGATTTTAGTGATTAATTTAAATTATGTAGAACTTTTAGATATAGATATGCAGACACCTAGAGAGATTTTAGGGATTAATTTAAATTATGTAAAACTTTTAGATATAGATATGCGGAGAATTAGAGAGATTTTAGGGATTAATTTAAATTATGTAGAACTCTTAGATATAGTATGGATAAAATAATCTTTTTATAAATAAATATAATAATATAACTAAAGTTAATATATTATATTTTTTATTATATTTTTTATCAGTAAAAAAGGAGGAAGTGACACCTCAGCTCCATCGTTACTGTTTTATATTATATATATAGATATGCAGAGAATTAGATGGATTTTAGGGACTAATTTAAATTATGTAGAACTTTTAGATATAGATATGCAGAGACTTAGAGAGATTTTAGGGATTAATTTAAATTATGTAAAACTTTTAGATATAGATATGCAGAGAATTAGAGATATTTTAGGGATTAATTTAAATTCTGTAGATCTCTTAGATGGTGTCTTCTATGGTTACTTTGTTTTTTACAAAGTAAACATTACTTGGTTATTTTCACCATTGGATGATGGAGTATAAAATTCATCCAATGGTGAAAACACACAAAGTAAGGCTTACTTTGTAAAAAACAAAGTAAGCATAGCCTTTACCTCTCTTTAGATATAATACAGATAACATAATCTTTTTATAAATAAATATAATAATATCACTAAAGTTAATATATTATATTTTTTATTATATTTTTTATCAGTAAAAAAGGAGGAAGTGACACCTCAGCTCTATCGTTACTGTTTTATATTATATATAGATATGCAGAGAATTAGAGATATTTTAGGGATTAATTTAAATTATGTAGAACTTTTAGATATAGATATGCAGAGAATTAGAGAGATTTTAGGGATTAATTTAAATTATGTAGAACTCTTAGATATAGTACGGATAAAATAATCTTTTTATAAATAAATATAATAATATAATTAAAGTTAATATATTATATTTTTTATCAGTAAAAAAGGAGGAAGTGACACTTCGGCTCCATCGTTACTGTTTTATATTATATATATAGATATGCAGAGAATTAGATGGATTTTAGGGATTAATTTAAATTATGTAGAACTTTTAGATATAGATATGCAGAGACTTAGAGAGATTTTAGGGATTAATTTAAATTATGTAAAACTTTTAGATATAGATATGCAGAGAATTAGAGAGATTTTAGGGATTAATTTAAATTTTATAGATCTCTTAGATATAGTACGGATAAAATAATCTTTTTATAAATAAATATAATAATATAACTAAAGTTAATATATTATATTTTATATTATATTTTTTATCAGTAAAAAAGGAGGAAGTGACACCTCAGCTCCATCGTTACTGTTTTATATTATATATATAGATATGCAAAGAATTAAATGGATTTTAGGGACTAATTTAAATTATGTAGAACTTTTAGATATAGATATGCAGAGAATTAGAGATATTTTAGGGATTAATTTAAATTATGTATAACTTTTAGATATATATATGCAGAGAATTACAGAGATTTTAGGGATTAATTTAAATTATGTAGAACTCTTAGATATAGTACGGATAAAATAATCTTTTTATAAATAAATATAATAATATAACTAAAGTTAATATATTATATATTATATTATATTTTTTATCAGTAAAAAAGGAGGAAGTGACACTTCGGCTCCATCGTTACTGTTTTATATTATATATATAGATATGCAGAGAATTAGATGGATTTTAGGGATTAATTTAAATTATGTAGAACTTTTAGATATAGATATGCAGAGACCTAGAGAGATTTTAGAGATTAATTTAAATTATGTAAAACTTTTAGATATAGATATGCAGAGAATTAGAGAGATTTTAGGGATTAATTTAAATTATGTAGAACTCTTAGATATAGTATGGATAAAATAATCTTTTTATAAATAAATATAATAATATAACTAAAGTTAATATATTATATTTTTTATTATATTTTTTATCAGTAAAAAAGGAGGAAGTGACACCTCAGCTCCATCGTTACTGTTTTATATTATATATATAGATATGCAGAGAATTAGATGGATTTTAGGGACTAATTTAAATTATGTAGAACTTTTAGATATAGATATGCAGAGACTTAGAGAGATTTTAGGGATTAATTTAAATTATGTAAAACTTTTAGATATAGATATGCAGAGAATTAGAGATATTTTAGGGATTAATTTAAATTCTGTAGATTATAATACAGATAACATAATCTTTTTATAAATAAATATAATAATATCACTAAAGTTAATATATTATATTTTTTATTATATTTTTTATCAGTAAAAAAGGAGGAAGTGACACCTCAGCTCTATCGTTACTGTTTTATATTATATATAGATATGCAGAGAATTAGAGATATTTTAGGGATTAATTTAAATTATGTATAACTTTTAGATATAGATATGCAGAGAATTAGAGAGATTTTAGGGATTAATTTAAATTATGTAGAACTCTTAGATATAGCACGGATAAAATAATCTTTTTATAAATAAATATAATAATATAATTAAAGTTAATATATTATATTTTTTATCAGTAAAAAAGGAGGAAGTGACACTTCGGCTCCATCGTTACTGTTTTATATTATATATATAGATATGCAGAGAATTAGATGGATTTTAGGGATTAATTTAAATTATGTAGAACTTTTAGATATAGATATGCAGAGACTTAGAGAGATTTTAGGGATTAATTTAAATTATGTAAAACTTTTAGATATAGATATGCAGAGAATTAGAGAGATTTTAGGGATTAATTTAAATTTTATAGATCTCTTAGATATAGTACGGATAAAATAATCTTTTTATAAATAAATATAATAATATAACTAAAGTTAATATATTATATTTTATATTATATTTTTTATCAGTAAAAAAGGAGGAAGTGACACTTCGGCTCCATCGTTACTGTTTTATATTATATATATAGATATGCAGAGAATTAAATGGATTTTAGGGACTAATTTAAATTATGTAGAACTTTTAGATATAGATATGCAGAGAATTAGAGATATTTTAGGGATTAATTTAAATTATGTATAACTTTTAGATATATATATGCAGAGAATTACAGAGATTTTAGGGATTAATTTAAATTATGTAGAACTCTTAGATATAGTACGGATAAAATAATCTTTTTATAAATAAATATAATAATATAACTAAAGTTAATATATTATATATTATATTATATTTTTTATCAGTAAAAGAGGAGGAAGTGACACTTCGGCTCCATCGTTACTGTTTTATATTATATATATAGATATGCAGAGAATTAGATGGATTTTAGGGATTAATTTAAATTATGTAGAACTTTTAGATATAGATATGCAGAGACCTAGAGAGATTTTAGGGATTAATTTAAATTATGTAAAACTTTTAGATATAGATATGCGGAGAATTAGAGAGATTTTAGGGATTAATTTAAATTATGTAGAACTCTTAGATATAGTATGGATAAAATAATCTTTTTATAAATAAATATAATAATATAACTAAAGTTAATATATTATATTTTTTATTATATTTTTTATCAGTAAAAAAGGAGGAAGTGACACCTCAGCTCCATCGTTACTGTTTTATATTATATATATAGATATGCAGAGAATTAGATGGATTTTAGGGACTAATTTAAATTATGTAGAACTTTTAGATATAGATATGCAGAGACTTAGAGAGGTTTTAGGGATTAATTTAAATTATGTAAAACTTTTAGATATAGATATGCAGAGAATTAGAGATATTTTAGGGATTAATTTAAATTCTGTAGATCTCTTAGATGGTGTCTTCTATGGTTACTTTGTTTTTGACAAAGTAAACATTACTTGGTTATTTTCAGCATTGGATGATGGAGTATAAAATTCATCCAATGGTGAAAACACACAAAGTAAGGCTTACTTTGTAAAAAACAAAGTAAGCATAGCCTTTACCTCTCTTTAGATATAATACAGATAACATAATCTTTTTATAAATAAATATAATAATATCACTAAAGTTAATATATTATATTTTTTATTATATTTTTTATCAGTAAAAAAGGAGGAAGTGACACCTCAGCTCTATCGTTACTGTTTTATATTATATATAGATATGCAGAGAATTAGAGATATTTTAGGGATTAATTTAAATTATGTAGAACTTTTAGATATAGATATGCAGAGAATTAGAGAGATTTTAGGGATTAATTTAAATTATGTAGAACTCTTAGATATAGTACGGATAAAATAATCTTTTTATAAATAAATATAATAATATAATTAAAGTTAATATATTATATTTTTTATCAGTAAAAAAGGAGGAAGTGACACTTCGGCTCCATCGTTACTGTTTTATATTATATATATAGATATGCAGAGAATTAGATGGATTTTAGGGATTAATTTAAATTATGTAGAACTTTTAGATATAGATATGCAGAGACTTAGAGAGATTTTAGGGATTAATTTAAATTATGTAAAACTTTTAGATATAGATATGCAGAGAATTAAAGAGATTTTAGGGATTAATTTAAATTTTATAGATCTCTTAGATATAGTACGGATAAAATAATCTTTTTATAAATAAATATAATAATATAACTAAAGTTAATATATTATATTTTATATTATATTTTTTATCAGTAAAAAAGGAGCAAGTGACACCTCAGCTCCATCGTTACTGTTTTATATTATATATATAGATATGCAGAGAATTAAATGGATTTTAGGGACTAATTTAAATTATGTAGAACTTTTAGATATAGATATGCAGAGAATTAGAGATATTTTAGGGATTAATTTAAATTATGTATAACTTTTAGATATATATATGCAGAGAATTACAGAGATTTTAGGGATTAATTTAAATTATGTAGAACTCTTAGATATAGTACGGATAAAATAATCTTTTTATAAATAAATATAATAATATAACTAAAGTTAATATATTATATATTATATTATATTTTTTATCAGTAAAAAAGGAGAAAGTGACACTTCGGCTCCATCGTTACTGTTTTATATTATATATATAGATATGCAGAGAATTAGATGGATTTTAGGGATTAATTTAAATTATGTAGAACTTTTAGATATAGATATGCAGAGACCTAGAGAGATTTTAGGGATTAATTTAAATTATGTAAAACTTTTAGATATAGATATGCTGAGAATTAGAGAGATTTTAGGGATTAATTTAAATTATGTAGAACTCTTAGATATAGTATGGATAAAATAATCTTTTTATAAATAAATATAATAATATAACTAAAGTTAATATATTATATTTTTTATTATATTTTTTATCAGTAAAAAAGGAGGAAGTGACACCTCAGCTCCATCGTTACTGTTTTATATTATATATATAGATATGCAGAGAATTAGATGGATTTTAGGGACTAATTTAAATTATGTAGAACTTTTAGATATAGATATGCAGAGACTTAGAGAGATTTTAGGGATTAATTTAAATTATGTAAAACTTTTAGATATAGATATGCAGAGAATTAGAGATATTTTAGGGATTAATTTAAATTCTGTAGATCTCTTAGATGGTGTCTTCTATGGTTACTTTGTTTTTGACAAAGTAAACATTACTTGGTTATTTTCACCATTGGATGATGGAGTATAAAATTCATCCAATGGTGAAAACACACAAAGTAAGGCTTACTTTGTAAAAAACAAAGTAAGCATAGCCTTTACCTCTCTTTAGATATAATACAGATAACATAATCTTTTTATAAATAAATATAATAATATCACTAAAGTTAATATATTATATTTTTTATTATATTTTTTATCAGTAAAAAAGGAGCAAGTGACACCTCAGCTCCATCGTTACTGTTTTATATTATATATATAGATATGCAGAGAATTAGATGGATTTTAGGGACTAATTTAAATTATGTAGAACTTTTAGATATAGATATGCAGAGACTTAGAGAGATTTTAGGGATTAATTTAAATTATGTAAAACTTTTAGATATAGATATGCAGAGAATTAGAGATATTTTAGGGATTAATTTAAATTCTGTAGATCTCTTAGATGGTGTCTTCTATGGTTACTTTGTTTTTGACAAAGTAAACATTACTTGGTTATTTTCACCATTGGATGATGGAGTATAAAATTCATCCAATGGTGAAAACACACAAAGTAAGGCTTACTTTGTAAAAAACAAAGTAAGCATAGCCTTTACCTCTCTTTAGATATAATACAGATAACATAATCTTTTTATAAATAAATATAATAATATCACTAAAGTTAATATATTATATTTTTTATTATATTTTTTATCAGTAAAAAAGGAGGAAGTGACACCTCAGCTCTATCGTTACTGTTTTATATTATATATAGATATGCAGAGAATTAGAGATATTTTAGGGATTAATTTAAATTATGTAGAACTTTTAGATATAGATATGCAGAGAATTAGAGAGATTTTAGGGATTAATTTAAATTATGTAGAACTCTTAGATATAGTACGGATAAAATAATCTTTTTATAAATAAATATAATAATATAATTAAAGTTAATATATTATATTTTTTATCAGTAAAAAAGGAGGAAGTGACACTTCGGCTCCATCGTTACTGTTTTATATTATATATATAGATATGCAGAGAATTAGATGGATTTTAGGGATTAATTTAAATTATGTAGAACTTTTAGATATAGATATGCAGAGACTTAGAGAGATTTTAGGGATTAATTTAAATTATGTAAAACTTTTAGATATAGATATGCAGAGAATTAAAGAGATTTTAGGGATTAATTTAAATTTTATAGATCTCTTAGATATAGTACGGATAAAATAATCTTTTTATAAATAAATATAATAATATAACTAAAGTTAATATATTATATTTTATATTATATTTTTTATCAGTAAAAAAGGAGCAAGTGACACCTCAGCTCCATCGTTACTGTTTTATATTATATATATAGATATGCAGAGAATTAAATGGATTTTAGGGACTAATTTAAATTATGTAGAACTTTTAGATATAGATATGCAGAGAATTAGAGATATTTTAGGGATTAATTTAAATTATGTATAACTTTTAGATATATATATGCAGAGAATTACAGAGATTTTAGGGATTAATTTAAATTATGTAGAACTCTTAGATATAGTACGGATAAAATAATCTTTTTATAAATAAATATAATAATATAACTAAAGTTAATATATTATATATTATATTATATTTTATATCAGTAAAAAAGGAGAAAGTGACACTTCGGCTCCATCGTTACTGTTTTATATTATATATATAGATATGCAGAGAATTAGATGGATTTTAGGGATTAATTTAAATTATGTAGAACTTTTAGATATAGATATGCAGAGACCTAGAGAGATTTTAGGGATTAATTTAAATTATGTAAAACTTTTAGATATAGATATGCTGAGAATTAGAGAGATTTTAGGGATTAATTTAAATTATGTAGAACTCTTAGATATAGTATGGATAAAATAATCTTTTTATAAATAAATATAATAATATAACTAAAGTTAATATATTATATTTTTTATTATATTTTTTATCAGTAAAAAAGGAGGAAGTGACACCTCAGCTCCATCGTTACTGTTTTATATTATATATATAGATATGCAGAGAATTAGATGGATTTTAGGGACTAATTTAAATTATGTAGAACTTTTAGATATAGATATGCAGAGACTTAGAGAGATTTTAGGGATTAATTTAAATTATGTAAAACTTTTAGATATAGATATGCAGAGAATTAGAGATATTTTAGGGATTAATTTAAATTCTGTAGATCTCTTAGATGGTGTCTTCTATGGTTACTTTGTTTTTGACAAAGTAAACATTACTTGGTTATTTTCACCATTGGATGATGGAGTATAAAATTCATCCAATGGTGAAAACACACAAAGTAAGGCTTACTTTGTAAAAAACAAAGTAAGCATAGCCTTTACCTCTCTTTAGATATAATACAGATAACATAATCTTTTTATAAATAAATATAATAATATCACTAAAGTTAATATATTATATTTTTTATTATATTTTTTATCAGTAAAAAAGGAGCAAGTGACACCTCAGCTCCATCGTTACTGTTTTATATTATATATATAGATATGCAGAGAATTAGATGGATTTTAGGGACTAATTTAAATTATGTAGAACTTTTAGATATAGATATGCAGAGACTTAGAGAGATTTTAGGGATTAATTTAAATTATGTAAAACTTTTAGATATAGATATGCAGAGAATTAGAGATATTTTAGGGATTAATTTAAATTCTGTAGATCTCTTAGATGGTGTCTTCTATGGTTACTTTGTTTTTGACAAAGTAAACATTACTTGGTTATTTTCACCATTGGATGATGGAGTATAAAATTCATCCAATGGTGAAAACACACAAAGTAAGGCTTACTTTGTAAAAAACAAAGTAAGCATAGCCTTTACCTCTCTTTAGATATAATACAGATAACATAATCTTTTTATAAATAAATATAATAATATCACTAAAGTTAATATATTATATTTTTTATTATATTTTTTATCAGTAAAAAAGGAGGAAGTGACACCTCAGCTCTATCGTTACTGTTTTATATTATATATAGATATGCAGAGAATTAGAGATATTTTAGGGATTAATTTAAATTATGTAGAACTTTTAGATATAGATATGCAGAGAATTAGAGAGATTTTAGGGATTAATTTAAATTATGTAGAACTCTTAGATATAGTACGGATAAAATAATCTTTTTATAAATAAATATAATAATATAATTAAAGTTAATATATTATATTTTTTATCAGTAAAAAAGGAGGAAGTGACACTTCGGCTCCATCGTTACTGTTTTATATTATATATATAGATATGCAGAGAATTAGATGGATTTTAGGGATTAATTTAAATTATGTAGAACTTTTAGATATAGATATGCAGAGACTTAGAGAGATTTTAGGGATTAATTTAAATTATGTAAAACTTTTAGATATAGATATACAGAGAATTAAAGAGATTTTAGGGATTAATTTAAATTTTATAGATCTCTTAGATATAGTACGGATAAAATAATCTTTTTATAAATAAATATAATAATATAACTAAAGTTAATATATTATATTTTATATTATATTTTTTATCAGTAAAAAAGGAGCAAGTGACACCTCAGCTCCATCGTTACTGTTTTATATTATATATATAGATATGCAGAGAATTAAATGGATTTTAGGGACTAATTTAAATTATGTAGAACTTTTAGATATAGATATGCAGAGAATTAGAGATATTTTAGGGATTAATTTAAATTATGTATAACTTTTAGATATATATATGCAGAGAATTACAGAGATTTTAGGGATTAATTTAAATTATGTAGAACTCTTAGATATAGTACGGATAAAATAATCTTTTTATAAATAAATATAATAATATAACTAAAGTTAATATATTATATATTATATTATATTTTTTATCAGTAAAAAAGGAGAAAGTGACACTTCGGCTCCATCGTTACTGTTTTATATTATATATATAGATATGCAGAGAATTAGATGGATTTTAGGGATTAATTTAAATTATGTAGAACTTTTAGATATAGATATGCAGAGACCTAGAGAGATTTTAGGGATTAATTTAAATTATGTAAAACTTTTAGATATAGATATGCGGAGAATTAGAGAGATTTTAGGGATTAATTTAAATTATGTAGAACTCTTAGATATAGTATGGATAAAATAATCTTTTTATAAATAAATATAATAATATAACTAAAGTTAATATATTATATTTTTTATTATATTTTTTATCAGTAAAAAAGGAGGAAGTGACACCTCAGCTCCATCGTTACTGTTTTATATTATATATATAGATATGCAGAGAATTAGATGGATTTTAGGGACTAATTTAAATTATGTAGAACTTTTAGATATAGATATGCAGAGACTTAGAGAGATTTTAGGGATTAATTTAAATTATGTAAAACTTTTAGATATAGATATGCAGAGAATTAGAGATATTTTAGGGATTAATTTAAATTCTGTAGATCTCTTAGATGGTGTCTTCTATGGTTACTTTGTTTTTGACAAAGTAAACATTACTTGGTTATTTTCACCATTGGATGATGGAGTATAAAATTCATCCAATGGTGAAAACACACAAAGTAAGGCTTACTTTGTAAAAAACAAAGTAAGCATAGCCTTTACCTCTCTTTAGATATAATACAGATAACATAATCTTTTTATAAATAAATATAAAAATATCACTAAAGTTAATATATTATATTTTTTATTATATTTTTTATCAGTAAAAAAGGAGGAAGTGACACCTCAGCTCTATCGTTACTGTTTTATATTATATATAGATATGCAGAGAATTAGAGATATTTTAGGGATTAATTTAAATTATGTAGAACTTTTAGATATAGATATGCAGAGAATTAGAGAGATTTTAGGGATTAATTTAAATTATGTAGAACTCTTAGATATAGTACGGATAAAATAATCTTTTTATAAATAAATATAATAATATAATTAAAGTTAATATATTATATTTTTTATCAGTAAAAAAGGAGGAAGTGACACTTCGGCTCCATCGTTACTGTTTTATATTATATATATAGATATGCAGAGAATTAGATGGATTTTAGGGATTAATTTAAATTATGTAGAACTTTTAGATATAGATATGCAGAGACTTAGAGAGATTTTAGGGATTAATTTAAATTATGTAAAACTTTTAGATATAGATATACAGAGAATTAAAGAGATTTTAGGGATTAATTTAAATTTTATAGATCTCTTAGATATAGTACGGATAAAATAATCTTTTTATAAATAAATATAATAATATAACTAAAGTTAATATATTATATTTTATATTATATTTTTTATCAGTAAAAAAGGAGCAAGTGACACCTCAGCTCCATCGTTACTGTTTTATATTATATATATAGATATGCAGAGAATTAAATGGATTTTAGGGACTAATTTAAATTATGTAGAACTTTTAGATATAGATATGCAGAGAATTAGAGATATTTTAGGGATTAATTTAAATTATGTATAACTTTTAGATATATATATGCAGAGAATTACAGAGATTTTAGGGATTAATTTAAATTATGTAGAACTCTTAGATATAGTACGGATAAAATAATCTTTTTATAAATAAATATAATAATATAACTAAAGTTAATATATTATATATTATATTATATTTTTTATCAGTAAAAAAGGAGAAAGTGACACTTCGGCTCCATCGTTACTGTTTTATATTATATATATAGATATGCAGAGAATTAGATGGATTTTAGGGATTAATTTAAATTATGTAGAACTTTTAGATATAGATATGCAGAGACCTAGAGAGATTTTAGGGATTAATTTAAATTATGTAAAACTTTTAGATATAGATATGCGGAGAATTAGAGAGATTTTAGGGATTAATTTAAATTATGTAGAACTCTTAGATATAGTATGGATAAAATAATCTTTTTATAAATAAATATAATAATATAACTAAAGTTAATATATTATATTTTTTATTATATTTTTTATCAGTAAAAAAGGAGGAAGTGACACCTCAGCTCCATCGTTACTGTTTTATATTATATATATAGATATGCAGAGAATTAGATGGATTTTAGGGAGTAATTTAAATTATGTAGAACTTTTAGATATAGATATGCAGAGACTTAGAGAGATTTTAGGGATTAATTTAAATTATGTAAAACTTTTAGATATAGATATGCAGAGAATTAGAGATATTTTAGGGATTAATTTAAATTCTGTAGATCTCTTAGATGGTGTCTTCTATGGTTACTTTGTTTTTGACAAAGTAAACATTACTTGGTTATTTTCACCATTGGATGATGGAGTATAAAATTCATCCAATGGTGAAAACACACAAAGTAAGGCTTACTTTGTAAAAAACAAAGTAAGCATAGCCTTTACCTCTCTTTAGATATAATACAGATAACATAATCTTTTTATAAATAAATATAAAAATATCACTAAAGTTAATATATTATATTTTTTATTATATTTTTTATCAGTAAAAAAGGAGGAAGTGACACCTCAGCTCTATCGTTACTGTTTTATATTATATATAGATATGCAGAGAATTAGAGATATTTTAGGGATTAATTTAAATTATGTAGAACTTTTAGATATAGATATGCAGAGAATTAGAGAGATTTTAGGGATTAATTTAAATTATGTAGAACTCTTAGATATAGTACGGATAAAATAATCTTTTTATAAATAAATATAATAATATAATTAAAGTTAATATATTATATTTTTTATCAGTAAAAAAGGAGGAAGTGACACTTCGGCTCCATCGTTACTGTTTTATATTATATATATAGATATGCAGAGAATTAGATGGATTTTAGGGATTAATTTAAATTATGTAGAACTTTTAGATATAGATATGCAGAGACTTAGAGAGATTTTAGGGATTAATTTAAATTATGTAAAACTTTTAGATATAGATATACAGAGAATTAAAGAGATTTTAGGGATTAATTTAAATTTTATAGATCTCTTAGATATAGTACGGATAAAATAATCTTTTTATAAATAAATATAATAATATAACTAAAGTTAATATATTATATTTTATATTATATTTTTTATCAGTAAAAAAGGAGCAAGTGACACCTCAGCTCCATCGTTACTGTTTTATATTATATATATAGATATGCAGAGAATTAAATGGATTTTAGGGACTAATTTAAATTATGTAGAACTTTTAGATATAGATATGCAGAGAATTAGAGATATTTTAGGGATTAATTTAAATTATGTATAACTTTTAGATATATATATGCAGAGAATTACAGAGATTTTAGGGATTAATTTAAATTATGTAGAACTCTTAGATATAGTACGGATAAAATAATCTTTTTATAAATAAATATAATAATATAACTAAAGTTAATATATTATATATTATATTATATTTTTTATCAGTAAAAAAGGAGAAAGTGACACTTCGGCTCCATCGTTACTGTTTTATATTATATATATAGATATGCAGAGAATTAGATGGATTTTAGGGATTAATTTAAATTATGTAGAACTTTTAGATATAGATATGCAGAGACCTAGAGAGATTTTAGGGATTAATTTAAATTATGTAAAACTTTTAGATATAGATATGCGGAGAATTAGAGAGATTTTAGGGATTAATTTAAATTATGTAGAACTCTTAGATATAGTATGGATAAAATAATCTTTTTATAAATAAATATAATAATATAACTAAAGTTAATATATTATATTTTTTATTATATTTTTTATCAGTAAAAAAGGAGGAAGTGACACCTCAGCTCCATCGTTACTGTTTTATATTATATATATAGATATGCAGAGAATTAGATGGATTTTAGGGAGTAATTTAAATTATGTAGAACTTTTAGATATAGATATGCAGAGACTTAGAGAGATTTTAGGGATTAATTTAAATTATGTAAAACTTTTAGATATAGATATGCAGAGAATTAGAGATATTTTAGGGATTAATTTAAATTCTGTAGATCTCTTAGATGGTGTCTTCTATGGTTACTTTGTTTTTGACAAAGTAAACATTACTTGGTTATTTTCACCATTGGATGATGGAGTATAAAATTCATCCAATGGTGAAAACACACAAAGTAAGGCTTACTTTGTAAAAAACAAAGTAAGCATAGCCTTTACCTCTCTTTAGATATAATACAGATAACATAATCTTTTTATAAATAAATATAATAATATCACTAAAGTTAATATATTATATTTTTTATTATATTTTTTATCAGTAAAAAAGGAGGAAGTGACACCTCAGCTCTATCGTTACTGTTTTATATTATATATAGATATGCAGAGAATTAGAGATATTTTAGGGATTAATTTAAATTATGTATAACTTTTAGATATAGATATGCAGAGAATTAGAGAGATTTTAGGGATTAATTTAAATTATGTAGAACTCTTAGATATAGTACGGATAAAATAATCTTTTTATAAATAAATATAATAATATAATTAAAGTTAATATATTATATTTTTTATCAGTAAAAAAGGAGGAAGTGACACTTCGGCTCCATCGTTACTGTTTTATATTATATATATAGATATGCAGAGAATTAGATGGATTTTAGGGATTAATTTAAATTATGTAGAACTTTTAGATATAGATATGCAGAGACTTAGAGAGATTTTAGGGATTAATTTAAATTATGTAGAACTTTTAGATATAGATATGCAGAGACTTAGAGAGATTTTAGGGATTAATTTAAATTATGTAAAACTTTTAGATATAGATATACAGAGAATTAAAGAGATTTTAGGGATTAATTTAAATTTTATAGATCTCTTAGATATAGTACGGATAAAATAATCTTTTTATAAATAAATATAATAATATAACTAAAGTTAATATATTATATTTTATATTATATTTTTTATCAGTAAAAAAGGAGCAAGTGACACCTCAGCTCCATCGTTACTGTTTTATATTATATATATAGATATGCAGAGAATTAAATGGATTTTAGGGACTAATTTAAATTATGTAGAACTTTTAGATATAGATATGCAGAGAATTAGAGATATTTTAGGGATTAATTTAAATTATGTATAACTTTTAGATATATATATGCAGAGAATTACAGAGATTTTAGGGATTAATTTAAATTATGTAGAACTCTTAGATATAGTACGGATAAAATAATCTTTTTATAAATAAATATAATAATATAACTAAAGTTAATATATTATATATTATATTATATTTTTTATCAGTAAAAAAGGAGAAAGTGACACTTCGGCTCCATCGTTACTGTTTTATATTATATATATAGATATGCAGAGAATTAGATGGATTTTAGGGATTAATTTAAATTATGTAGAACTTTTAGATATAGATATGCAGAGACCTAGAGAGATTTTAGGGATTAATTTAAATTATGTAAAACTTTTAGATATAGATATGCGGAGAATTAGAGAGATTTTAGGGATTAATTTAAATTATGTAGAACTCTTAGATATAGTATGGATAAAATAATCTTTTTATAAATAAATATAATAATATAACTAAAGTTAATATATTATATTTTTTATTATATTTTTTATCAGTAAAAAAGGAGGAAGTGACACCTCAGCTCCATCGTTACTGTTTTATATTATATATATAGATATGCAGAGAATTAGATGGATTTTAGGGACTAATTTAAATTATGTAGAACTTTTAGATATAGATATGCAGAGACTTAGAGAGATTTTAGGGATTAATTTAAATTATGTAAAACTTTTAGATATAGATATGCAGAGAATTAGAGATATTTTAGGGATTAATTTAAATTCTGTAGATCTCTTAGATGGTGTCTTCTATGGTTACTTTGTTTTTGACAAAGTAAACATTACTTGGTTATTTTCACCATTGGATGATGGAGTATAAAATTCATCCAATGGTGAAAACACACAAAGTAAGGCTTACTTTGTAAAAAACAAAGTAAGCATAGCCTTTACCTCTCTTTAGATATAATACAGATAACATAATCTTTTTATAAATAAATATAATAATATCACTAAAGTTAATATATTATATTTTTTATTATATTTTTTATCAGTAAAAAAGGAGGAAGTGACACCTCAGCTCTATCGTTACTGTTTTATATTATATATAGATATGCAGAGAATTAGAGATATTTTAGGGATTAATTTAAATTATGTATAACTTTTAGATATAGATATGCAGAGAATTAGAGAGATTTTAGGGATTAATTTAAATTATGTAGAACTCTTAGATATAGTACGGATAAAATAATCTTTTTATAAATAAATATAATAATATAATTAAAGTTAATATATTATATTTTTTATCAGTAAAAAAGGAGGAAGTGACACTTCGGCTCCATCGTTACTGTTTTATATTATATATATAGATATGCAGAGAATTAGATGGATTTTAGGGATTAATTTAAATTATGTAGAACTTTTAGATATAGATATGCAGAGACTTAGAGAGATTTTAGGGATTAATTTAAATTATGTAAAACTTTTAGATATAGATATGCAGAGAATTAGAGAGATTTTAGGGATTAATTTAAATTTTATAGATCTCTTAGATATAGTACGGATAAAATAATCTTTTTATAAATAAATATAATAATATAACTAAAGCTAATATATTATATTTTATATTATATTTTTTATCAGTAAAAAAGGAGCAAGTGACACCTCAGCTCCATCGTTACTGTTTTATATTATATATATAGATATGCAGAGAATTAAATGGATTTTAGGGACTAATTTAAATTATGTAGAACTTTTAGATATAGATATGCAGAGAATTAGAGATATTTTAGGGATTAATTTAAATTATGTATAACTTTTAGATATAGATATGCATAGAATTAGAGAGATTTTAGGGATTAATTTAAATTATGTAGAACTCTTAGATATAGTACGGATAAAATAATCTTTTTATAAATAAATATAATAATATAATTAAAGTTAATATATTATATTTTTTATCAGTAAAAAAGGAGGAAGTGACACTTCGGCTCCATCGTTACTGTTTTATATTATATATATAGATATGCAGAGAATTAGATGGATTTTAGGGATTAATTTAAATTATGTAGAACTTTTAGATATAGATATGCAGAGACTTAGAGAGATTTTAGGGATTAATTTAAATTATGTAGAACTTTTAGATATAGATATGCAGAGACTTAGAGAGATTTTAGGGATTAATTTAAATTATGTAAAACTTTTAGATATAGATATACAGAGAATTAAAGAGATTTTAGGGATTAATTTAAATTTTATAGATCTCTTAGATATAGTACGGATAAAATAATCTTTTTATAAATAAATATAATAATATAACTAAAGTTAATATATTATATTTTATATTATATTTTTTATCAGTAAAAAAGGAGCAAGTGACACCTCAGCTCCATCGTTACTGTTTTATATTATATATATAGATATGCAGAGAATTAAATGGATTTTAGGGACTAATTTAAATTATGTAGAACTTTTAGATATAGATATGCAGAGAATTAGAGATATTTTAGGGATTAATTTAAATTATGTATAACTTTTAGATATATATATGCAGAGAATTACAGAGATTTTAGGGATTAATTTAAATTATGTAGAACTCTTAGATATAGTACGGATAAAATAATCTTTTTATAAATAAATATAATAATATAACTAAAGTTAATATATTATATATTATATTATATTTTTTATCAGTAAAAAAGGAGAAAGTGACACTTCGGCTCCATCGTTACTGTTTTATATTATATATATAGATATGCAGAGAATTAGATGGATTTTAGGGATTAATTTAAATTATGTAGAACTTTTAGATATAGATATGCAGAGACCTAGAGAGATTTTAGGGATTAATTTAAATTATGTAAAACTTTTAGATATAGATATGCGGAGAATTAGAGAGATTTTAGGGATTAATTTAAATTATGTAGAACTCTTAGATATAGTATGGATAAAATAATCTTTTTATAAATAAATATAATAATATAACTAAAGTTAATATATTATATTTTTTATTATATTTTTTATCAGTAAAAAAGGAGGAAGTGACACCTCAGCTCCATCGTTACTGTTTTATATTATATATATAGATATGCAGAGAATTAGATGGATTTTAGGGACTAATTTAAATTATGTAGAACTTTTAGATATAGATATGCAGAGACTTAGAGAGATTTTAGGGATTAATTTAAATTATGTAAAACTTTTAGATATAGATATGCAGAGAATTAGAGATATTTTAGGGATTAATTTAAATTCTGTAGATCTCTTAGATGGTGTCTTCTATGGTTACTTTGTTTTTGACAAAGTAAACATTACTTGGTTATTTTCACCATTGGATGATGGAGTATAAAATTCATCCAATGGTGAAAACACACAAAGTAAGGCTTACTTTGTAAAAAACAAAGTAAGCATAGCCTTTACCTCTCTTTAGATATAATACAGATAACATAATCTTTTTATAAATAAATATAATAATATCACTAAAGTTAATATATTATATTTTTTATTATATTTTTTATCAGTAAAAAAGGAGGAAGTGACACCTCAGCTCTATCGTTACTGTTTTATATTATATATAGATATGCAGAGAATTAGAGATATTTTAGGGATTAATTTAAATTATGTATAACTTTTAGATATAGATATGCAGAGAATTAGAGAGATTTTAGGGATTAATTTAAATTATGTAGAACTCTTAGATATAGTACGGATAAAATAATCTTTTTATAAATAAATATAATAATATAATTAAAGTTAATATATTATATTTTTTATCAGTAAAAAAGGAGGAAGTGACACTTCGGCTCCATCGTTACTGTTTTATATTATATATATAGATATGCAGAGAATTAGATGGATTTTAGGGATTAATTTAAATTATGTAGAACTTTTAGATATAGATATGCAGAGACTTAGAGAGATTTTAGGGATTAATTTAAATTATGTAAAACTTTTAGATATAGATATGCAGAGAATTAGAGAGATTTTAGGGATTAATTTAAATTTTATAGATCTCTTAGATATAGTACGGATAAAATAATCTTTTTATAAATAAATATAATAATATAACTAAAGCTAATATATTATATTTTATATTATATTTTTTATCAGTAAAAAAGGAGCAAGTGACACCTCAGCTCCATCGTTACTGTTTTATATTATATATATAGATATGCAGAGAATTAAATGGATTTTAGGGACTAATTTAAATTATGTAGAACTTTTAGATATAGATATGCAGAGAATTAGAGATATTTTAGGGATTAATTTAAATTATGTATAACTTTTAGATATATATATGCAGAGAATTACAGAGATTTTAGGGATTAATTTAAATTATGTAGAACTCTTAGATATAGTACGGATAAAATAATCTTTTTATAAATAAATATAATAATATAACTAAAGTTAATATATTATATATTATATTATATTTTTTATCAGTAAAAAAGGAGGAAGTGACACTTCGGCTCCATCGTTACTGTTTTATATTATATATATAGATATGCAGAGAATTAGATGGATTTTAGGGATTAATTTAAATTATGTAGAACTTTTAGATATAGATATGCAGAGACCTAGAGAGATTTTAGGGATTAATTTAAATTATGTAAAACTTTTAGATATAGATATGCGGAGAATTAGAGAGATTTTAGGGATTAATTTAAATTATGTAGAACTCTTAGATATAGTATGGATAAAATAATCTTTTTATAAATAAATATAATAATATAACTAAAGTTAATATATTATATTTTTTATTATATTTTTTATCAGTAAAAAAGGAGGAAGTGACACCTCAGCTCCATCGTTACTGTTTTATATTATATATATAGATATGCAGAGAATTAGATGGATTTTAGGGACTAATTTAAATTATGTAGAACTTTTAGATATAGATATGCAGAGACTTAGAGAGATTTTAGGGATTAATTTAAATTATGTAAAACTTTTAGATATAGATATGCAGAGAATTAGAGATATTTTAGGGATTAATTTAAATTCTGTAGATTATAATACAGATAACATAATCTTTTTATAAATAAATATAATAATATCACTAAAGTTAATATATTATATTTTTTATTATATTTTTTATCAGTAAAAAAGGAGGAAGTGACACCTCAGCTCTATCGTTACTGTTTTATATTATATATAGATATGCAGAGAATTAGAGATATTTTAGGGATTAATTTAAATTATGTATAACTTTTAGATATAGATATGCAGAGAATTAGAGAGATTTTAGGGATTAATTTAAATTATGTAGAACTCTTAGATATAGTACGGATAAAATAATCTTTTTATAAATAAATATAATAATATAACTAAAGTTAATATATTATATTTTATATTATATTTTTTATCAGTAAAAAAGGAGGAAGTGACACTTCGGCTCCATCGTTACTGTTTTATATTATATATATAGATATGCAGAAAATTAAATTGATTTTAGGGACTAATTTAAATTATGTAGAACTTTTAGATATAGATATGCAGAGAATTAGAGATATTTTAGGGATTAATTTAAATTATGTATAACTTTTAGATATATATATGCAGAGAATTACAGAGATTTTAGGGATTAATTTAAATTATGTAGAACTCTTAGATATAGTACGGATAAAATAATCTTTTTATAAATAAATATAATAATATAACTAAAGTTAATATATTATATATTATATTATATTTTTTATCAGTAAAAAAGGAGGAAGTGACACTTCGGCTCCATCGTTACTGTTTTATATTATATATATAGATATGCAGAGAATTAGATGGATTTTAGGGATTAATTTAAATTATGTAGAACTTTTAGATATAGATATGCAGAGACCTAGAGAGATTTTAGGGATTAATTTAAATTATGTAAAACTTTTAGATATAGATATGCGGAGAATTAGAGAGATTTTAGGGATTAATTTAAATTATGTAGAACTCTTAGATATAGTATGGATAAAATAATCTTTTTATAAATAAATATAATAATATAACTAAAGTTAATATATTATATTTTTTATTATATTTTTTATCAGTAAAAAAGGAGGAAGTGACACCTCAGCTCCATCGTTACTGTTTTATATTATATATATAGATATGCAGAGAATTAGATGGATTTTAGGGACTAATTTAAATTATGTAGAACTTTTAGATATAGATATGCAGAGACTTAGAGAGATTTTAGGGATTAATTTAAATTATGTAAAACTTTTAGATATAGATATGCAGAGAATTAGAGATATTTTAGGGATTAATTTAAATTCTGTAGATCTCTTAGATGGTGTCTTCTATGGTTACTTTGTTTTTGACAAAGTAAACATTACTTGGTTATTTTCACCATTGGATGATGGAGTATAAAATTCATCCAATGGTGAAAACACACAAAGTAAGGCTTACTTTGTAAAAAACAAAGTAAGCATAGCCTTTACCTCTCTTTAGATATAATACAGATAACATAATCTTTTTATAAATAAATATAATAATATCACTAAAGTTAATATATTATATTTTTTATTATATTTTTTATCAGTAAAAAAGGAGGAAGTGACACCTCAGCTCTATCGTTACTGTTTTATATTATATATAGATATGCAGAGAATTAGAGATATTTTAGGGATTAATTTAAATTATGTATAACTTTTAGATATAGATATGCAGAGAATTAGAGAGATTTTAGGGATTAATTTAAATTATGTAGAACTCTTAGATATAGTACGGATAAAATAATCTTTTTATAAATAAATATAATAATATAATTAAAGTTAATATATTATATTTTTTATCAGTAAAAAAGGAGGAAGTGACACTTCGGCTCCATCGTTACTGTTTTATATTATATATATAGATATGCAGAGAATTAGATGGATTTTAGGGATTAATTTAAATTATGTAGAACTTTTAGATATAGATATGCAGAGACTTAGAGAGATTTTAGGGATTAATTTAAATTATGTAAAACTTTTAGATATAGATATGCAGAGAATTAGAGAGATTTTAGGGATTAATTTAAATTTTATAGATCTCTTAGATATAGTACGGATAAAATAATCTTTTTATAAATAAATATAATAATATAACTAAAGCTAATATATTATATTTTATATTATATTTTTTATCAGTAAAAAAGGAGCAAGTGACACCTCAGCTCCATCGTTACTGTTTTATATTATATATATAGATATGCAGAGAATTAAATGGATTTTAGGGACTAATTTAAATTATGTAGAACTTTTAGATATAGATATGCAGAGAATTAGAGATATTTTAGGGATTAATTTAAATTATGTATAACTTTTAGATATATATATGCAGAGAATTACAGAGATTTTAGGGATTAATTTAAATTATGTAGAACTCTTAGATATAGTACGGATAAAATAATCTTTTTATAAATAAATATAATAATATAACTAAAGTTAATATATTATATATTATATTATATTTTTTATCAGTAAAAAAGGAGGAAGTGACACTTCGGCTCCATCGTTACTGTTTTATATTATATATATAGATATGCAGAGAATTAGATGGATTTTAGGGATTAATTTAAATTATGTAGAACTTTTAGATATAGATATGCAGAGACCTAGAGAGATTTTAGGGATTAATTTAAATTATGTAAAACTTTTAGATATAGATATGCGGAGAATTAGAGAGATTTTAGGGATTAATTTAAATTATGTAGAACTCTTAGATATAGTATGGATAAAATAATCTTTTTATAAATAAATATAATAATATAACTAAAGTTAATATATTATATTTTTTATTATATTTTTTATCAGTAAAAAAGGAGGAAGTGACACCTCAGCTCCATCGTTACTGTTTTATATTATATATATAGATATGCAGAGAATTAGATGGATTTTAGGGACTAATTTAAATTATGTAGAACTTTTAGATATAGATATGCAGAGACTTAGAGAGATTTTAGGGATTAATTTAAATTATGTAAAACTTTTAGATATAGATATGCAGAGAATTAGAGATATTTTAGGGATTAATTTAAATTCTGTAGATTATAATACAGATAACATAATCTTTTTATAAATAAATATAATAATATCACTAAAGTTAATATATTATATTTTTTATTATATTTTTTATCAGTAAAAAAGGAGGAAGTGACACCTCAGCTCTATCGTTACTGTTTTATATTATATATAGATATGCAGAGAATTAGAGATATTTTAGGGATTAATTTAAATTATGTATAACTTTTAGATATAGATATGCAGAGAATTAGAGAGATTTTAGGGATTAATTTAAATTATGTAGAACTCTTAGATATAGTACGGATAAAATAATCTTTTTATAAATAAATATAATAATATAACTAAAGTTAATATATTATATTTTATATTATATTTTTTATCAGTAAAAAAGGAGGAAGTGACACTTCGGCTCCATCGTTACTGTTTTATATTATATATATAGATATGCAGAAAATTAAATTGATTTTAGGGACTAATTTAAATTATGTAGAACTTTTAGATATAGATATGCAGAGAATTAGAGATATTTTAGGGATTAATTTAAATTATGTATAACTTTTAGATATATATATGCAGAGAATTACAGAGATTTTAGGGATTAATTTAAATTATGTAGAACTCTTAGATATAGTACGGATAAAATAATCTTTTTATAAATAAATATAATAATATAACTAAAGTTAATATATTATATATTATATTATATTTTTTATCAGTAAAAAAGGAGGAAGTGACACTTCGGCTCCATCGTTACTGTTTTATATTATATATATAGATATGCAGAGAATTAGATGGATTTTAGGGATTAATTTAAATTATGTAGAACTTTTAGATATAGATATGCAGAGACCTAGAGAGATTTTAGGGATTAATTTAAATTATGTAAAACTTTTAGATATAGATATGCGGAGAATTAGAGAGATTTTAGGGATTAATTTAAATTATGTAGAACTCTTAGATATAGTATGGATAAAATAATCTTTTTATAAATAAATATAATAATATAACTAAAGTTAATATATTATATTTTTTATTATATTTTTTATCAGTAAAAAAGGAGGAAGTGACACTTCGGCTCCATCGTTACTGTTTTATATTATATATATAGATATGCAGAAAATTAAATTGATTTTAGGGACTAATTTAAATTATGTAGAACTTTTAGATATAGATATGCAGAGAATTAGAGATATTTTAGGGATTAATTTAAATTATGTATAACTTTTAGATATATATATGCAGAGAATTACAGAGATTTTAGGGATTAATTTAAATTATGTAGAACTCTTAGATATAGTACGGATAAAATAATCTTTTTATAAATAAATATAATAATATAACTAAAGTTAATATATTATATATTATATTATATTTTTTATCAGTAAAAAAGGAGGAAGTGACACTTCGGCTCCATCGTTACTGTTTTATATTATATATATAGATATGCAGAGAATTAGATGGATTTTAGGGATTAATTTAAATTATGTAGAACTTTTAGATATAGATATGCAGAGACCTAGAGAGATTTTAGGGATTAATTTAAATTATGTAAAACTTTTAGATATAGATATGCGGAGAATTAGAGAGATTTTAGGGATTAATTTAAATTATGTAGAACTCTTAGATATAGTATGGATAAAATAATCTTTTTATAAATAAATATAATAATATAACTAAAGTTAATATATTATATTTTTTATTATATTTTTTATCAGTAAAAAAGGAGGAAGTGACACCTCAGCTCCATCGTTACTGTTTTATATTATATATATAGATATGCAGAGAATTAGATGGATTTTAGGGACTAATTTAAATTATGTAGAACTTTTAGATATAGATATGCAGAGACTTAGAGAGATTTTAGGGATTAATTTAAATTATGTAAAACTTTTAGATATAGATATGCAGAGAATTAGAGATATTTTAGGGATTAATTTAAATTTTGTAGATTATAATACAGATAACATAATCTTTTTATAAATAAATATAATAATATCACTAAAGTTAATATATTATATTTTTTATTATATTTTTTATCAGTAAAAAAGGAGGAAGTGACACCTCAGCTCTATCGTTACTGTTTTATATTATATATAGATATGCAGAGAATTAGAGATATTTTAGGGATTAATTTAAATTATGTATAACTTTTAGATATAGATATGCAGAGAATTAGAGAGATTTTAGGGATTAATTTAAATTATGTAGAACTCTTAGATATAGTACGGATAAAATAATCTTTTTATAAATAAATATAATAATATAACTAAAGTTAATATATTATATTTTATATTATATTTTTTATCAGTAAAAAAGGAGGAAGTGACACTTCGGCTCCATCGTTACTGTTTTATATTATATATATAGATATGCAGAAAATTAAATTGATTTTAGGGACTAATTTAAATTATGTAGAACTTTTAGATATAGATATGCAGAGAATTAGAGATATTTTAGGGATTAATTTAAATTATGTATAACTTTTAGATATATATATGCAGAGAATTACAGAGATTTTAGGGATTAATTTAAATTATGTAGAACTCTTAGATATAGTACGGATAAAATAATCTTTTTATAAATAAATATAATAATATAACTAAAGTTAATATATTATATATTATATTATATTTTTTATCAGTAAAAAAGGAGGAAGTGACACTTCGGCTCCATCGTTACTGTTTTATATTATATATATAGATATGCAGAGAATTAGATGGATTTTAGGGATTAATTTAAATTATGTAGAACTTTTAGATATAGATATGCAGAGACCTAGAGAGATTTTAGGGATTAATTTAAATTATGTAAAACTTTTAGATATAGATATGCGGAGAATTAGAGAGATTTTAGGGATTAATTTAAATTATGTAGAACTCTTAGATATAGTATGGATAAAATAATCTTTTTATAAATAAATATAATAATATAACTAAAGTTAATATATTATATTTTTTATTATATTTTTTATCAGTAAAAAAGGAGGAAGTGACACCTCAGCTCCATCGTTACTGTTTTATATTATATATATAGATATGCAGAGAATTAGATGGATTTTAGGGACTAATTTAAATTATGTAGAACTTTTAGATATAGATATGCAGAGACTTAGAGAGATTTTAGGGATTAATTTAAATTATGTAAAACTTTTAGATATAGATATGCAGAGAATTAGAGATATTTTAGGGATTAATTTAAATTCTGTAGATTATAATACAGATAACATAATCTTTTTATAAATAAATATAATAATATCACTAAAGTTAATATATTATATTTTTTATTATATTTTTTATCAGTAAAAAAGGAGGAAGTGACACCTCAGCTCTATCGTTACTGTTTTATATTATATATAGATATGCAGAGAATTAGAGATATTTTAGGGATTAATTTAAATTATGTATAACTTTTAGATATAGATATGCAGAGAATTAGAGAGATTTTAGGGATTAATTTAAATTATGTAGAACTCTTAGATATAGTACGGATAAAATAATCTTTTTATAAATAAATATAATAATATAACTAAAGTTAATATATTATATTTTATATTATATTTTTTATCAGTAAAAAAGGAGGAAGTGACACTTCGGCTCCATCGTTACTGTTTTATATTATATATATAGATATGCAGAAAATTAAATTGATTTTAGGGACTAATTTAAATTATGTAGAACTTTTAGATATAGATATGCAGAGAATTAGAGATATTTTAGGGATTAATTTAAATTATGTATAACTTTTAGATATATATATGCAGAGAATTACAGAGATTTTAGGGATTAATTTAAATTATGTAGAACTCTTAGATATAGTACGGATAAAATAATCTTTTTATAAATAAATATAATAATATAACTAAAGTTAATATATTATATATTATATTATATTTTTTATCAGTAAAAAAGGAGGAAGTGACACTTCGGCTCCATCGTTACTGTTTTATATTATATATATAGATATGCAGAGAATTAGATGGATTTTAGGGATTAATTTAAATTATGTAGAACTTTTAGATATAGATATGCAGAGACCTAGAGAGATTTTAGGGATTAATTTAAATTATGTAAAACTTTTAGATATAGATATGCGGAGAATTAGAGAGATTTTAGGGATTAATTTAAATTATGTAGAACTCTTAGATATAGTATGGATAAAATAATCTTTTTATAAATAAATATAATAAGATAACTAAAGTTAATATATTATATTTTTTATTATATTTTTTATCAGTAAAAAAGGAGGAAGTGACACCTCAGCTCCATCGTTACTGTTTTATATTATATATATAGATATGCAGAGAATTAGATGGATTTTAGGGACTAATTTAAATTATGTAGAACTTTTAGATATAGATATGCAGAGACTTAGAGAGATTTTAGGGATTAATTTAAATTATGTAAAACTTTTAGATATAGATATGCAGAGAATTAGAGATATTTTAGGGATTAATTTAAATTCTGTAGATCTCTTAGATGGTGTCTTCTATGGTTACTTTGTTTTTGACAAAGTAAACATTACTTGGTTATTTTCACCATTGGATGATGGAGTATAAAATTCATCCAATGGTGAAAACACACAAAGTAAGGCTTACTTTGTAAAAAACAAAGTAAGCATAGCCTTTACCTCTCTTTAGATATAATACAGATAACATAATCTTTTTATAAATAAATATAATAATATCACTAAAGTTAATATATTATATTTTTTATTATATTTTTTATCAGTAAAAAAGGAGGAAGTGACACCTCAGCTCCATCGTTACTGTTTTATATTATATATATAGATATGCAGAGAATTAGATGGATTTTAGGGACTAATTTAAATTATGTAGAACTTTTAGATATAGATATGCAGAGACTTAGAGAGATTTTAGGGATTAATTTAAATTATGTAAAACTTTTAGATATAGATATGCAGAGAATTAGAGATATTTTAGGGATTAATTTAAATTCTGTAGATCTCTTAGATGGTGTCTTCTATGGTTACTTTGTTTTTGACAAAGTAAACATTACTTGGTTATTTTCACCATTGGATGATGGAGTATAAAATTCATCCAATGGTGAAAACACACAAAGTAAGGCTTACTTTGTAAAAAACAAAGTAAGCATAGCCTTTACCTCTCTTTAGATATAATACAGATAACATAATCTTTTTATAAATAAATATAATAATATCACTAAAGTTAATATATTATATTTTTTATTATATTTTTTATCAGTAAAAAAGGAGGAAGTGACACCTCAGCTCTATCGTTACTGTTTTATATTATATATAGATATGCAGAGAATTAGAGATATTTTAGGGATTAATTTAAATTATGTAGAACTTTTAGATATAGATATGCAGAGAATTAGAGAGATTTTAGGGATTAATTTAAATTATGTAGAACTCTTAGATATAGTATGGATAAAATAATCTTTTTATAAATAAATATAATAATATAACTAAAGTTAATATATTATATTTTTTATTATATTTTTTATCAGTAAAAAAGGAGGAAGTGACACCTCAGCTCCATCGTTACTGTTTTATATTATATATATAGATATGCAGAGAATTAGATGGATTTTAGGGACTAATTTAAATTATGTAGAACTTTTAGATATAGATATGCAGAGACTTAGAGAGATTTTAGGGATTAATTTAAATTATGTAAAACTTTTAGATATAGATATGCAGAGAATTAGAGATATTTTAGGGATTAATTTAAATTCTGTAGATCTCTTAGATGGTGTCTTCTATGGTTACTTTGTTTTTGACAAAGTAAACATTACTTGGTTATTTTCACCATTGGATGATGGAGTATAAAATTCATCCAATGGTGAAAACACACAAAGTAAGGCTTACTTTGTAAAAAACAAAGTAAGCATAGCCTTTACCTCTCTTTAGATATAATACAGATAACATAATCTTTTTATAAATAAATATAATAATATCACTAAAGTTAATATATTATATTTTTTATTATATTTTTTATCAGTAAAAAAGGAGGAAGTGACACCTCAGCTCTATCGTTACTGTTTTATATTATATATAGATATGCAGAGAATTAGAGATATTTTAGGGATTAATTTAAATTATGTAGAACTTTTAGATATAGATATGCAGAGAATTAGAGAGATTTTAGGGATTAATTTAAATTATGTAGAACTCTTAGATATAGTACGGATAAAATAATCTTTTTATAAATAAATATAATAATATAATTAAAGTTAATATATTATATTTTTTATCAGTAAAAAAGGAGGAAGTGACACTTCGGCTCCATCGTTACTGTTTTATATTATATATATAGATATGCAGAGAATTAGATGGATTTTAGGGATTAATTTAAATTATGTAGAACTTTTAGATATAGATATGCAGAGACTTAGAGAGATTTTAGGGATTAATTTAAATTATGTAAAACTTTTAGATATAGATATGCAGAGAATTAAAGAGATTTTAGGGATTAATTTAAATTTTATAGATCTCTTAGATATAGTACGGATAAAATAATCTTTTTATAAATAAATATAATAATATAACTAAAGTTAATATATTATATTTTATATTATATTTTTTATCAGTAAAAAAGGAGCAAGTGACATCTCAGCTCCATCGTTACTGTTTTATATTATATATATAGATATGCAGAGAATTAAATGGATTTTAGGGACTAATTTAAATTATGTAGAACTTTTAGATATAGATATGCAGAGAATTAGAGATATTTTAGGGATTAATTTAAATTATGTATAACTTTTAGATATATATATGCAGAGAATTACAGAGATTTTAGGGATTAATTTAAATTATGTAGAAATCTTAGATATAGTACGGATAAAATAATCTTTTTATAAATAAATATAATAATATAACTAAAGTTAATATATTATATATTATATTATATTTTTTATCAGTAAAAAAGGAGAAAGTGACACTTCGGCTCCATCGTTACTGTTTTATATTATATATATAGATATGCAGAGAATTAGATGGATTTTAGGGATTAATTTAAATTATGTAGAACTTTTAGATATAGATATGCAGAGACCTAGAGAGATTTTAGGGATTAATTTAAATTATGTAAAACTTTTAGATATAGATATGCGGAGAATTAGAGAGATTTTAGGGATTAATTTAAATTATGTAGAACTCTTAGATATAGTATGGATAAAATAATCTTTTTATAAATAAATATAATAATATAACTAAAGTTAATATATTATATTTTTTATTATATTTTTTATCAGTAAAAAAGGAGGAAGTGACACCTCAGCTCCATCGTTACTGTTTTATATTATATATATAGATATGCAGAGAATTAGATGGATTTTAGGGACTAATTTAAATTATGTAGAACTTTTAGATATAGATATGCAGAGACTTAGAGAGATTTTAGGGATTAATTTAAATTATGTAAAACTTTTAGATATAGATATGCAGAGAATTAGAGATATTTTAGGGATTAATTTAAATTCTGTAGATCTCTTAGATGGTGTCTTCTATGGTTACTTTGTTTTTGACAAAGTAAACATTACTTGGTTATTTTCACCATTGGATGATGGAGTATAAAATTCATCCAATGGTGAAAACACACAAAGTAAGGCTTACTTTGTAAAAAACAAAGTAAGCATAGCCTTTACCTCTCTTTAGATATAATACAGATAACATAATCTTTTTATAAATAAATATAATAATATCACTAAAGTTAATATATTATATTTTTTATTATATTTTTTATCAGTAAAAAAGGAGGAAGTGACACCTCAGCTCCATCGTTACTGTTTTATATTATATATATAGATATGCAGAGAATTAGATGGATTTTAGGGACTAATTTAAATTATGTAGAACTTTTAGATATAGATATGCAGAGACTTAGAGAGATTTTAGGGATTAATTTAAATTATGTAAAACTTTTAGATATAGATATGCAGAGAATTAGAGATATTTTAGGGATTAATTTAAATTCTGTAGATCTCTTAGATGGTGTCTTCTATGGTTACTTTGTTTTTGACAAAGTAAACATTACTTGGTTATTTTCACCATTGGATGATGGAGTATAAAATTCATCCAATGGTGAAAACACACAAAGTAAGGCTTACTTTGTAAAAAACAAAGTAAGCATAGCCTTTACCTCTCTTTAGATATAATACAGATAACATAATCTTTTTATAAATAAATATAATAATATCACTAAAGTTAATATATTATATTTTTTATTATATTTTTTATCAGTAAAAAAGGAGAAAGTGACACCTCAGCTCTATCGTTACTGTTTTATATTATATATAGATATGCAGAGAATTAGAGATATTTTAGGGATTAATTTAAATTATGTAGAACTTTTAGATATAGATATGCAGAGAATTAGAGAGATTTTAGGGATTAATTTAAATTATGTAGAACTCTTAGATATAGTACGGATAAAATAATCTTTTTATAAATAAATATAATAATATAATTAAAGTTAATATATTATATTTTTTATCAGTAAAAAAGGAGGAAGTGACACTTCGGCTCCATCGTTACTGTTTTATATTATATATATAGATATGCAGAGAATTAGATGGATTTTAGGGATTAATTTAAATTATGTAGAACTTTTAGATATAGATATGCAGAGACTTAGAGAGATTTTAGGGATTAATTTAAATTATGTAAAACTTTTAGATATAAATATGCAGAGAATTAAAGAGATTTTAGGGATTAATTTAAATTTTATAGATCTCTTAGATATAGTACGGATAAAATAATCTTTTTATAAATAAATATAATAATATAACTAAAGTTAATATATTATATTTTATATTATATTTTTTATCAGTAAAAAAGGAGCAAGTGACACCTCAGCTCCATCGTTACTGTTTTATATTATATATATAGATATGCAGAGAATTAAATGGATTTTAGGGACTAATTTAAATTATGTAGAACTTTTAGATATAGATATGCAGAGAATTAGAGATATTTTAGGGATTAATTTAAATTATGTATAACTTTTAGATATATATATGCAGAGAATTACAGACATTTTAGGGATTAATTTAAATTATGTAGAACTCTTAGATATAGTACGGATAAAATAATCTTTTTATAAATAAATATAATAACATAACTAAAGTTAATATATTATATTTTTTATTATATTTTTTATCAGTAAAAAAGGAGGAAGTGACACCTCAGCTCCATCGTTACTGTTTTATATTATATATATAGATATGCAGAGAATTAGATGGATTTTAGGGACTAATTTAAATTATGTAGAACTTTTAGATATAGATATGCAGAGACTTAGAGAGATTTTAGGGATTAATTTAAATTATGTAAAACTTTTAGATATAGATATGCAGAGAATTAGAGATATTTTAGGGATTAATTTAAATTCTGTAGATCTCTTAGATATAGTACGGATAAAATAATCTTTTTATAAATAAATATAATAATATAACTAAAGTTAATATATTATATTTTTTATTATATTTTTTATTAGTAAAAAAGGAGGAAGTGAAACCTCAGCTCCATCGTTACTGTTTTATATTATATATAGATATGTAGAGAATTAGAGATATTTTAGGGATTAATTTAAATTATGTATAACTTTTCGATATAGATATGCAGAGAATTAGAGAGATTTTAGGGATTAATTTAAATTATGTAGAACTTTTAGATATAGTACGGATAAAATAATCTTTTTATAATTAAATATAATAATATAATTAAAGTTAATATATTATATTTTTATTATATTTTTTATCAGTAAAAAAGGAGAAAGTGACACCTTGGCTCCATCGTTACAGTTTTATATTATATATATAGATATGCATATAATTAGATGGATTTTAGAGATTAATTTAAATTATGTAGAACTTTTAGATATAGATATGCAGAGACTTAGAGAGATTTTAGGGATTCATTTAAATTATGTAAAACTTTTAGATATAGATATGCAGAGAATTAGAAATATTTTAGGGATTAATTTAAATTCTGTAGATCTCTTAGATATAGTACGGATAAAATAATCTTTTTATAAATAAATATAATAATATAACTAAAGTTAATATATTATATTTTATATTATATTTTTTATCAGTAAAAAAGGAGGAAGTGACACCTCAGCTCCATCGTTACTATTTTATATTATATATATAGATATGCAGAGAATTAGATGGATTTTAGGGACTAATTTAAATTATGTAGAACTTTTAGATATAGATATGCAGAGAATTAGAGATGTTTTAGGGATTAATTTAAATTATGTAAAACTTTTAGATATAGATATGCAGAGAATTAGAGAGATTTTAGGGATTAATTTAAATTCTGTAGATCTCTTAGATATAGTACGGATAAAATAATCTTTTTATAAATAAATATAATAATATAACTAAAGTTAATATATTATATTTTTTATTATATTTTTTATTAGTAAAAAAGGAGGAAGTGAAACCTCAGCTCCATCGTTACTGTTTTATATTATATATAGATATGTAGAGAATTAGAGATATTTTAGGGATTAATTTAAATTATGTATAACTTTTCGATATAGATATGCAGAGAATTAGAGAGATTTTAGGGATTAATTTAAATTATGTAGAACTTTTAGATATAGTACGGATAAAATAATCTTTTTATAATTAAATATAATAATATAATTAAAGTTAATATATTATATTTTTATTATATTTTTTATCAGTAAAAAAGGAGAAAGTGACACCTTGGCTCCATCGTTACAGTTTTATATTATATATATAGATATGCATATAATTAGATGGATTTTAGAGATTAATTTAAATTATGTAGAACTTTTAGATATAGATATGCAGAGACTTAGAGAGATTTTAGGGATTCATTTAAATTATGTAAAACTTTTAGATATAGATATGCAGAGAATTAGAAATATTTTAGGGATTAATTTAAATTATGTAGAACTCTAAGATATAGTACGGATAAAATAATCTTTTTATAAATAAATATAATAATATAACTAAAGTTAATATATTATATATTATATTATATTTTTTATCAGTAAAAAAGGAGGAAGTGACACTTCGGCTCCATCGTTACTGTTGTATATTATATATATAGATATGCAGAGAATTAGATGGATTTTAGGGATTAATTTAAATTATGTAGAACTTTTAGATATAGATATGCAGAGACCTAGAGAGATTTTAGGGATTAATTTAAATTATGTAAAACTTTTAGATATAGATATGCGGAGAATTAGAAATATTTTAGGGATTAATTTAAATTCTGTAGATCTCTTAGATATAGTACGGATAAAATAATCTTTTTATAAATAAATATAATAATATAACTAAAGTTAATATATTATATTTTTTATTATATTTTTTATTAGTAAAAAAGGAGGAAGTGAAACCTCAGCTCCATCGTTACTGTTTTATATTATATATAGATATGTAGAGAATTAGAGATATTTTAGGGATTAATTTAAATTATGTATAACTTTTCGATATAGATATGCAGAGAATTAGAGAGATTTTAGGGATTAATTTAAATTATGTAGAACTTTTAGATATAGTACGGATAAAATAATCTTTTTATAATTAAATATAATAATATAATTAAAGTTAATATATTATATTTTTATTATATTTTTTATCAGTAAAAAAGGAGAAAGTGACACCTTGGCTCCATCGTTACAGTTTTATATTATATATATAGATATGCATATAATTAGATGGATTTTAGAGATTAATTTAAATTATGTAGAACTTTTAGATATAGATATGCAGAGACTTAGAGAGATTTTAGGGATTCATTTAAATTATGTAAAACTTTTAGATATAGATATGCAGAGAATTAGAAATATTTTAGGGATTAATTTAAATTCTGTAGATCTCTTAGATATAGTACGGATAAAATAATCTTTTTATAAATAAATATAATAATATAACTAAAGTTAATATATTATATTTTATATTATATTTTTTATCAGTAAAAAAGGAGGAAGTGACACCTCAGCTCCATCGTTACTATTTTATATTATATATATAGATATGCAGAGAATTAGATGGATTTTAGGGACTAATTTAAATTATGTAGAACTTTTAGATATAGATATGCAGAGAATTAGAGATGTTTTAGGGATTAATTTAAATTATGTAAAACTTTTAGATATAGATATGCAGAGAATTAGAGAGATTTTAGGGATTAATTTAAATTCTGTAGATCTCTTAGATATAGTACGGATAAAATAATCTTTTTATAAATAAATATAATAATATAACTAAAGTTAATATATTATATTTTTTATTATATTTTTTATTAGTAAAAAAGGAGGAAGTGAAACCTCAGCTCCATCGTTACTGTTTTATATTATATATAGATATGTAGAGAATTAGAGATATTTTAGGGATTAATTTAAATTATGTATAACTTTTCGATATAGATATGCAGAGAATTAGAGAGATTTTAGGGATTAATTTAAATTATGTAGAACTTTTAGATATAGTACGGATAAAATAATCTTTTTATAATTAAATATAATAATATAATTAAAGTTAATATATTATATTTTTTATTATATTTTTTATCAGTAAAAAAGGATGGCTCCATCGTTACAGTTTTATATTATATATATAGATATGCATATAATTAGATGGATTTTAGAGATTAATTTAAATTATGTAGAACTTTTAGATATAGATATGCAGAGACTTAGAGAGATTTTAGGGATTCATTTAAATTATGTAAAACTTTTAGATATAGATATGCAGAGAATTAGAGAGATTTTAGGGATTAATTTAAATTCTGTAGATCTCTTAGATATAGTACGGATAAAATAATCTTTTTATAAATAAATATAATAATATAATTAAAGTTAATATATTATATTTTTTATTATATTTTTTATCAGTAAAAAAGGAGGAAGTGACACTTCGGCTCCATCGTTACAGTTTTATATTATATATATAGATATGCAGAGAATTAGATGGATTTTAGGGATTAATTTAAATTATGTAGAACTTTTAGATATAGATATGCAGAGACTTAGAGAGATTTTAGGGATTAATTTAAATTCTGTAGATCTCTTAGATATAGTACGGATAAAATAATCTTTTTATAAATAAATATAATAATATAATTAAAGTTAATATATTATATTTTATATTATATTTTTTATCAGTAAAAAAGGAGGAAGTGACACTTCGGCTCCATCGTTACTGTTGTATATTATATATATAGATATGCAGAGAATTAGATGGATTTTAGGGATTAATTTAAATTATGTAGAACTTTTAGATATAGATATGCAGAGACCTAGAGAGATTTTAGGGATTAATTTAAATTATGTAAAACTTTTAGATATAGATATGCAGAGAATTAGAGATATTTTAGGGATTAATTTAAATTATGTAGAACTCTAAGATATAGTACGGATAAAATAATCTTTTTATAAATAAATATAATAATATAACTAAAGTTAATATATTATATATTATATTATATTTTTTATCAGTAAAAAAGGAGGAAGTGACACTTCGGCTCCATCGTTACTGTTGTATATTATATATATAGATATGCAGAGAATTAGATGGATTTTAGGGATTAATTTAAATTATGTAGAACTTTTAGATATAGATATGCAGAGACCTAGAGAGATTTTAGGGATTAATTTAAATTATGTAAAACTTTTAGATATAGATATGCGGAGAATTAGAAATATTTTAGGGATTAATTTAAATTCTGTAGATCTCTTAGATATAGTACGGATAAAATAATCTTTTTATAAATAAATATAATAATATAACTAAAGTTAATATATTATATTTTATATTATATTTTTTATCAGTAAAAAAGGAGGAAGTGACACCTCAGCTCCATCGTTACTATTTTATATTATATATATAGATATGCAGAGAATTAGATTGATTTTAGGGACTAATTTAAATTATGTAGAACTTTTAGATATAGATATGCAGAGAATTAGAGATGTTTTAGGGATTAATTTAAATTATGTAAAACTTTTAGATATAGATATGCAGAGAATTAGAGATATTTTAGGGATTAATTTAAATTCTGTAGATCTCTTAGATGGTGTCTTCTATGGTTACTTTGTTTTTGACAAAGTAAACATTACTTGGTTATTTTCACCATTGGATGATGGAGTATAAAATTCATCCAATGGTGAAAACACACAAAGTAAGGCTTACTTTGTAAAAAACAAAGTAAGCATAGCTTTTACCTCTCTTTAGATATAATACGGATAAAATAATCTTTTTATTAATAAATATAATAATATAACTAAAGTTAATATATTATATTTTTTATTATATTTTTTATCAGTAAAAAAGGAGGAAGTGACACATCAGCTCTATCGTTACTGTTTTATATTATATATAGATATGCAGAGAATTAGAGATATTTTAGGGATTAATTTAAATTATGTATAACTTTTAGATATAGATATGCAGAGAATTAGAGAGATTTTAGGGATTAATTTAAATTATGTAGAACTCTTAGATATTGTACGGATAAAATAATCTTTTTATAAATAAATATAATAATATAATTAAAGTTAATATATTATATTTTTTATTATATTTTTTATCAGTAAAAAAGGAGGAAGTGACACCTCAGATCCATCGTTACTGTTTTATGTTATATATATAGATATGCAGAGAATTAGATGGATTTTAGGGACTAATTTAAATTATGTAGAACTTTTAGATATAGATATGCAGAGAATTAGAGATATTTTAGGGATTAATTTAAATTATGTAAAACTTTTAGATATAGATATGCAGAGAATTAGAGAGATTTTAGGGATTAATTTAAATTATGTAGAACTCTTAGATATAGTATGGATAAAATAATCTTTTTATAAATAAATATAATAATATAACTAAAGTTAATATATTATATTTTTTGTTATATTTTTTATCAGTAAAAAAGGAGGAAGTGACACTTCGGCTCCATCATTACTGTTTTATATTATATATATAGATATACAGAGAATTAGATGGATTTTAGGGATTGATTTAAATTATGTAGAACTTTTAGATATAGATATGCAGAGACTTAGAGAGATTTTAGGGATTAATTTAAATTATGTAACACTTTTAGATATAGATATGCAGAGAATTAAAGAGATTTTTGGGATTAATTTAAATTATGTAGAACTCTTAGATATAGTATGAATAAAATAATCTTTTTATAAATAAATATAATAATATAACTAAAGTTAATATATTATATTTTTTATTATATTTTTTATCAGTAAAAAAGGAGGAAGTGACACCTCAGCTCCATCGTTACTGTTTTATATTATATATAGATATGCAGAGAATTAGAGATATTTTAGGGATTAATTTAAATTATGTATAACTTTTAAATATAGGTATGCAGAGAATTAGAGAGATTTTAGGGATTAATTTAAATTATGTAGAACTCTTAGATATAGTACGGATAAAATAATCTTTTTATAAATAAATATAATAATATAATTAAAGTTAATATATTATATTTTTTATCAGTAAAAAATGAGGAAGTGACACTTCGGCTCCATCGTTACTGTTTTATATTATATATATAGATATGCAGAGAATTAGATGGATTTTAGGGATTAATTTAAATTATGTAGAACTTTTAGATATAGATATGCAGAGACTTAGAGAGATTTTAGGGATTAATTTAAATTATGTAAAACTTTTAGATATAGATATGCAGAGAATTAGAGAGATTTTAGGGATTAATTTAAATTCTGTAGAACTCTTAGATATAGTACGGATAAAATAATCTTTTTATAAATAAATATAATAATATAACTAAAGTTAATATATTATATTTTTTATTATATTTTTTATCAGTAAAAAAGGAGGAAGTGACACCTCAGCTCCATCGTTACTGTTTTATATTATATATAGATATGCAGAGAATTAGAGAGATTTTAGAGACTAATTTAAATTATGTAGAACTTTTAGATATAGATATGCAGAGAATTAGAGAGATTTTAGGGATTAATTTAAATTCTGTAGAACTCTTAGATATAGTACGGATAAAATAATCTTTTTATAAATAAATATAATAATATAACTAAAGTTAATATATTATATTTTTTATTATATTTTTTATCAGTAAAAAAGGAGGAAGTGACACCTCAGCTCCATCGTTACTGTTTTATATTATATATAGATATGCAGAGAATTAGAGATATTTTAGGGATTAATTTAAATTATGTATAACTTTTAAATATAGGTATGCAGAGAATTAGAGAGATTTTAGGGATTAATTTAAATTATGTAGAACTCTTAGATATAGTACGGATAAAATAATCTTTTTATAAATAAATATAATAATATAATTAAAGTTAATATATTATATTTTTTATCAGTAAAAAATGAGGAAGTGACACTTCGGCTCCATCGTTACTGTTTTATATTATATATATAGATATGCAGAGAATTAGATGGATTTTAGGGATTAATTTAAATTATGTAGAACTTTTAGATATAGATATGCAGAGACTTAGAGAGATTTTAGGGATTAATTTAAATTATGTAAAACTTTTAGATATAGATATGCAGAGAATTAGAGAGATTTTAGGGATTAATTTAAATTCTGTAGAACTCTTAGATATAGTACGGATAAAATAATCTTTTTATAAATAAATATAATAATATAACTAAAGTTAATATATTATATTTTTTATTATATTTTTTATCAGTAAAAAAGGAGGAAGTGACACCTCAGCTCCATCGTTACTGTTTTATATTATATATAGATATGCAGAGAATTAGAGAGATTTTAGAGACTAATTTAAATTATGTAGAACTTTTAGATATAGATATGCAGAGAATTAGAGAGATTTTAGGGATTAATTTAAATTCTGTAGAACTCTTAGATATAGTACGGATAAAATAATCTTTTTATAAATAAATATAATAATATAACTAAAGTTAATATATTATATTTTTTATTATATTTTTTATCAGTAAAAAAGGAGGAAGTGACACCTCAGCTCCATCGTTACTGTTTTATATTATATATAGATATGCAGAGAATTAGAGAGATTTTAGAGACTAATTTAAATTATGTAGAACTTTTAGATATAGATATGCAGAGAATTAGAGAGATTTTAGGGATTAATTTAAATTATGTAGAATCTTAGATATAGTACGGATAAAATAATCTTTTTATAAATAAATATAATAATATAACTAAAGTTAATATATTATATTTTTTATCAGTAAAAAAGGAGGAAGTGACACCTCAGCTCCATCGTTACTGTTTTATATTATATATATAGATATGCAGAGAATTAGATGGATTTTAGGGACTAATTTAAATTATGTAGAACTTTTAGATATAGATATGCAGAGACTTAGAGAGATTTTAGGGATTAATTTAAATTATTTAAAACTTTTAGATATAGATATGCAGAGAATTAGAGAGATTTTAGGGATTAATTTAAATTATGTAGAACTCTTAGATATAGTATGGATAAAATAATCTTTTTATAAATAAATATAATAATATAACTAAAGTTAATATATTATATTTTTTGTTATATTTTTTATCAGTAAAAAAGGAGGAAGTGACACTTCGGCTCCATCGTTACTGTTTTATATTATATATATAGATATGCAGAGAATTAGAGATATTTTAGGGATTAATTTAAATTATGTATAACTTTTAGATATAGATATGCAGAGAATTAGAGAGATTTTAGGGATTAATTTAAATTATGTAGAACTCTTAGATATAGTACGGATAAAATAATCTTTTTATAAATAAATATAATAATATAATTAAAGTTAATATATTATATTTTTTATCAGTAAAAAAGGAGGAAGTGACACTTCGGCTCCATCGTTACTGTTTTATATTATATATATAGATATGCAGAGAATTAGATGGATTTTAGGGATTAATTTAAATTATGTAGAACTTTTAGATATAGATATGCAGAGACTTAGAGAGATTTTAGGGATTAATTTAAATTATATAAAACTTTTAGATATAGATATGCAGAGAATTAGAGAGATTTTAGGGATTAATTTAAATTCTGTAGAACTCTTAGATATAGTACGGATAAAATAATCTTTTTATAAATAAATATAATAATATAACTAAAGTTAATATATTATATTTTTTTTTATATTTTTTATCACTAAAAAAGGAGGAAGTGACACCTCAGCTCCATCGTTACTGTTTTATATTATATATAGATATGCAGAGAATTAGAGAGATTTTAGAGACTAATTTAAATTATGTAGAACTTTTAGATATAGATATGCAGAGAATTAGAGAGATTTTAGGGATTAATTTAAATTATGTAGAACTCTTAGATATAGTACGGATAAAATAATCTTTTTATAAATAAATATAATAATATAACTAAAGTTAATATATTATATTTTTTATTATATTTTTTATCAGTAAAAAAGGAGGAAGTGACACCTCAGCTCCATCGTTACTGTTTTATATTATATATATAGATATGCAGAGAATTAGATGGATTTTAGGGACTAATTTAAATTATGTAGAACTTTTAGATATAGATATGCAGAGACTTAGAGAGATTTTAGGGATTAATTTAAATTATTTAAAACTTTTAGATATAGATATGCAGAGAATTAGAGAGATTTTAGGGATTAATTTAAATTATGTAGAACTCTTAGATATAGTATGGATAAAATAATCTTTTTATAAATAAATATAATAATATAACTAAAGTTAATATATTATATTTTTTGTTATATTTTTTATCAGTAAAAAAGGAGGAAGTGACACTTCGGCTCCATCGTTACTGTTTTATATTATATATATAGATATGCAGAGAATTAGAGATATTTTAGGGATTAATTTAAATTATGTATAACTTTTAGATATAGATATGCAGAGAATTAGAGAGATTTTAGGGATTAATTTAAATTATGTAGAACTCTTAGATATAGTACGGATAAAATAATCTTTTTATAAATAAATATAATAATATAATTAAAGTTAATATATTATATTTTTTATCAGTAAAAAAGGAGGAAGTGACACTTCGGCTCCATCGTTACTGTTTTATATTATATATATAGATATGCAGAGAATTAGATGGATTTTAGGGATTAATTTAAATTATGTAGAACTTTTAGATATAGATATGCAGAGACTTAGAGAGATTTTAGGGATTAATTTAAATTATATAAAACTTTTAGATATAGATATGCAGAGAATTAGAGAGATTTTAGGGATTAATTTAAATTCTGTAGAACTCTTAGATATAGTACGGATAAAATAATCTTTTTATAAATAAATATAATAATATAACTAAAGTTAATATATTATATTTTTTTTTATATTTTTTATCACTAAAAAAGGAGGAAGTGACACCTCAGCTCCATCGTTACTGTTTTATATTATAAATAGATATGCAGAGAATTAGAGAGATTTTAGAGACTAATTTAAATTATGTAGAACTTTTAGATATAGATATGCAGAGAATTAGAGAGATTTTAGGGATTAATTTAAATTATGTAGAACTCTTAGATATAGTACGGATAAAATAATCTTTTTATAAATAAATATAATAATATAACTAAAGTTAATATATTATATTTTTTATTATATTTTTTATCAGTAAAAAAGGAGGAAGTGACACCTCAGCTCCATCGTTACTGTTTTATATTATATATAGATATGCAGAGAATTAGAGAGATTTTAGAGACTAATTTAAATTATGTAGAACTTTTAGATATAGATATGCAGAGAATTAGAGAGATTTTAGGGATTAATTTAAATTATGTAGAATCTTAGATATAGTACGGATAAAATAATCTTTTTATAAATAAATATAATAATATAACTAAAGTTAATATATTATATTTTTTATTATATTTTTTATCAGTAAAAAAGGAGGAAGTGACACCTCAGCTCCATCGTTACTGTTTTATATTATATATATAGATATGCAGAGAATTAGATGGATTTTAGGGACTAATTTAAATTATGTAGAACTTTTAGATATAGATATGCAGAGACTTAGAGAGATTTTAGGGATTAATTTAAATTATTTAAAACTTTTAGATATAGATATGCAGAGAATTAGAGAGATTTTAGGGATTAATTTAAATTATGTAGAACTCTTAGATATAGTATGGATAAAATAATCTTTTTATAAATAAATATAATAATATAACTAAAGTTAATATATTATATTTTTTGTTATATTTTTTATCAGTAAAAAAGGAGGAAGTGACACTTCGGCTCCATCGTTACTGTTTTATATTATATATATAGATATGCAGAGAATTAGATGGATTTTAGGGATTAATTTAAATTATGTAGAACTTTTAGATATAGATATGCAGAGACCTAGAGAGATTTTAGGGATTAATTTAAATTATGTAAAACTTTTAGATATAGATATGCGGAGAATTAGAGAGATTTTAGGGATTAATTTAAATTATGTAACACTTTTAGATATAGATATGCAGAGAATTAGAGAGATTTTAGGGATTAATTTAAATTATGTAGAACTTTTAGATATAGATATGCAGAGAATTAGACAGATTTTAGGGATTAATTTAAATTATTTAGAACTCTTAGATATAGTATGGATAAAATAATCTTTTTATAAATAAATATAATAATATAACTAAAGTTAATATATTATATTTTTTATCAGTAAAAAAGGAGGAAGTGACACCTCAGCTCCATCGTTACTGTTTTATATTATATACATATGCAGAGAATTAGAGAGATTTTAGGGACTAATTTAAATTATGTAGAACTTTTAGATATAGGCATGCAGAGAATTAAATAGATTTTAGAGATTAATTTAAATTATGTAGAACTCTTAGATATAGTATGGATAAAATAATCTTTTTATAAATAAATATAATAATATAACTAAAGTTAATATATTATATTTTTTGTTATATTTTTTATCAGTAAAAAAGGAGGAAGTGACACTTCGGCTCCATCGTTACTGTTTTATATTATATATATAGATATGCAGAGAATTAGATGGATTTTAGGGATTAATTTAAATTATGTGACACTTTTAGATATAGATATGCAGAGAATTAGAGAGATTTTAGGGATTAATTTAAATTATGTAGAACTTTTAGATATAGATATGCAGAGAATTCGACAGATTTTAGGGATTAATTTAAATTATGTAGAACTCTTAGATATAGTATGGATAAAATAATCTTTTTATAAATAAATATAATAATATAACTAAAGTTAATATATTATATTTTTTATTATATTTTTTATCAGTAAAAAAGGAGGAAGTGACACCTCAGCTCCATCGTTACTGTTTTATATTATATACATATGCAGAGAATTAGAGAGATTTTAGGGACTAATTTAAATTATGTAGAACTTTTAGATATAGATATGCAGAGACTTAGAGAGATTTTAGGGATTAATTTAAATTATTTGAAACTTTTAGATATAGATATGCAGAGAATTAGAGAGATTTTAGGGATTAATTTAAATTATGTAGAACTCTTAGATATAGTATGGATAAAATAATCTTTTTATAAATAAATATAATAATATAACTAAAGTTAATATATTATATTTTTTGTTATATTTTTTATCAGTAAAAAAGGAGGAAGTGACACTTCGGCTCCATCGTTACTGTTTTATATTATATATATAGATATGCAGAGAATTAGAGATATTTTAGGGATTAATTTAAATTATGTATAACTTTTAGATATAGATATGCAGAGAATTAGAGAGATTTTAGGGATTAATTTAAATTATGTAGAACTCTTAGATATAGTACGGATAAAATAATCTTTTTATAAATAAATATAATAATATAATTAAAGTTAATATATTATATTTTTTATCAGTAAAAAAGGAGGAAGTGACACTTCGGCTCCATCGTTACTGTTTTATATTATATATATAGATATGCAGAGAATTAGATGGATTTTAGGGATTAATTTAAATTATGTAGAACTTTTAGATATAGATATGCAGAGACTTAGAGAGATTTTAGGGATTAATTTAAATTATATAAAACTTTTAGATATAGATATGCAGAGAATTAGAGAGATTTTAGGGATTAATTTAAATTCTGTAGAACTCTTAGATATAGTACGGATAAAATAATCTTTTTATAAATAAATATAATAATATAACTAAAGTTAATATATTATATTTTTTTTTATATTTTTTATCACTAAAAAAGGAGGAAGTGACACCTCAGCTCCATCGTTACTGTTTTATATTATATATAGATATGCAGAGAATTAGAGAGATTTTAGAGACTAATTTAAATTATGTAGAACTTTTAGATATAGATATGCAGAGAATTAGAGAGATTTTAGGGATTAATTTAAATTATGTAGAACTCTTAGATATAGTACGGATAAAATAATCTTTTTATAAATAAATATAATAATATAACTAAAGTTAATATATTATATTTTTTATTATATTTTTTATCAGTAAAAAAGGAGGAAGTGACACCTCAGCTCCATCGTTACTGTTTTATATTATATATAGATATGCAGAGAATTAGAGAGATTTTAGAGACTAATTTAAATTATGTAGAACTTTTAGATATAGATATGCAGAGAATTAGAGAGATTTTAGGGATTAATTTAAATTATGTAGAATCTTAGATATAGTACGGATAAAATAATCTTTTTATAAATAAATATAATAATATAACTAAAGTTAATATATTATATTTTTTATTATATTTTTTATCAGTAAAAAAGGAGGAAGTGACACCTCAGCTCCATCGTTACTGTTTTATATTATATATATAGATATGCAGAGAATTAGATGGATTTTAGGGACTAATTTAAATTATGTAGAACTTTTAGATATAGATATGCAGAGACTTAGAGAGATTTTAGGGATTAATTTAAATTATTTAAAACTTTTAGATATAGATATGCAGAGAATTAGAGAGATTTTAGGGATTAATTTAAATTATGTAGAACTCTTAGATATAGTATGGATAAAATAATCTTTTTATAAATAAATATAATAATATAACTAAAGTTAATATATTATATTTTTTGTTATATTTTTTATCAGTAAAAAAGGAGGAAGTGACACTTCGGCTCCATCGTTACTGTTTTATATTATATATATAGATATGCAGAGAATTAGATGGATTTTAGGGATTAATTTAAATTATGTAGAACTTTTAGATATAGATATGCAGAGACCTAGAGAGATTTTAGGGATTAATTTAAATTATGTAAAACTTTTAGATATAGATATGCGGAGAATTAGAGAGATTTTAGGGATTAATTTAAATTATGTAACACTTTTAGATATAGATATGCAGAGAATTAGAGAGATTTTAGGGATTAATTTAAATTATGTAGAACTTTTAGATATAGATATGCAGAGAATTAGACAGATTTTAGGGATTAATTTAAATTATTTAGAACTCTTAGATATAGTATGGATAAAATAATCTTTTTATAAATAAATATAATAATATAACTAAAGTTAATATATTATATTTTTTATCAGTAAAAAAGGAGGAAGTGACACCTCAGCTCCATCGTTACTGTTTTATATTATATACATATGCAGAGAATTAGAGAGATTTTAGGGACTAATTTAAATTATGTAGAACTTTTAGATATAGGCATGCAGAGAATTAAATAGATTTTAGAGATTAATTTAAATTATGTAGAACTCTTAGATATAGTATGGATAAAATAATCTTTTTATAAATAAATATAATAATATAACTAAAGTTAATATATTATATTTTTTGTTATATTTTTTATCAGTAAAAAAGGAGGAAGTGACACTTCGGCTCCATCGTTACTGTTTTATATTATATATATAGATATGCAGAGAATTAGATGGATTTTAGGGATTAATTTAAATTATGTGACACTTTTAGATATAGATATGCAGAGAATTAGAGAGATTTTAGGGATTAATTTAAATTATGTAGAACTTTTAGATATAGATATGCAGAGAATTCGACAGATTTTAGGGATTAATTTAAATTATGTAGAACTCTTAGATATAGTATGGATAAAATAATCTTTTTATAAATAAATATAATAATATAACTAAAGTTAATATATTATATTTTTTATTATATTTTTTATCAGTAAAAAAGGAGGAAGTGACACCTCAGCTCCATCGTTACTGTTTTATATTATATACATATGCAGAGAATTAGAGAGATTTTAGGGACTAATTTAAATTATGTAGAACTTTTAGATATAGGCATGCAGAGAATTAAATAGATTTTAGGGATTAATTTAAATTCTGTAGAACTCTTAGATATAGTACGGATAAAATAATCTTTTTATAAATAAATATAATAATATAACTAAAGTTAATATATTATATTTTTTATTATATTTTTTATCAGTAAAAAAGGAGGAAGTGACACCTCAGGTCCATCGTCACTGTTTTATATTATATATAGATATATAGATATGTAGAGAATTAGAGGGATTTTAGGGATTAATTTAAATTCTGTAGAACTCTTAGATATAGTACGGATAAAATAATCTTTTTATAAATAAATATAATAATATAACTAAAGTTAATATATTATATTTTTTATTATATTTTTTATCAGTAAAAAAGGAGGAAGTGACACCTCAGCTCCATCGTTACTGTTTTATATTATATATAGATATGCAGAGAATTAGAGAGATTTTAGAGACTAATTTAAATTATGTAGAACTTTTAGATATAGATATGCAGAGAATTAGAGAGATTTTAGGGATTAATTTAAATTATGTAGAATCTTAGATATAGTACGGATAAAATAATCTTTTTATAAATAAATATAATAATATAACTAAAGTTAATATATTATATTTTTTATTATATTTTTTATCAGTAAAAAAGGAGGAAGTGACACCTCAGCTCCATCGTTACTGTTTTATATTATATATATAGATATGCAGAGAATTAGATGGATTTTAGGGACTAATTTAAATTATGTAGAACTTTTAGATATAGATATGCAGAGACTTAGAGAGATTTTAGGGATTAATTTAAATTATTTAAAACTTTTAGATATAGATATGCAGAGAATTAGAGAGATTTTAGGGATTAATTTAAATTATGTAGAACTCTTAGATATAGTATGGATAAAATAATCTTTTTATAAATAAATATAATAATATAACTAAAGTTAATATATTATATTTTTTGTTATATTTTTTATCAGTAAAAAAAGAGGAAGTGACACTTCGGCTCCATCGTTACTGTTTTATATTATATATATAGATATGCAGAGAATTAGATGGATTTTAGGGATTGATTTAAATTATGTAGAACTTTTAGATATAGATATGCAGAGACTTAGAGAGATTTTAGGGATTAATTTAAATTATGTAACACTTTTAGATATAGATATGCAGAGAATTAGAGAGATTTTAGGGATTAATTTAAATTATGTAGAACTCTTAGATATAGTATGAATAAAATAATCTTTTTATAAATAAATATAATAATATAACTAAAGTTAATATATTATATTTTTTATTATATTTTTTATCAGTAAAAAAGGAGGAAGTGACACCTCAGCTCCATCGTTACTGTTTTATATTATATATAGATATGCAGAGAATTAGAGATATTTTAGGGATTAATTTAAATTATGTATAACTTTTAGATATAGATATGCAGAGAATTAGAGAGATTTTAGGGATTAATTTAAATTATGTAGAACTCTTAGATATAGTACGGATAAAATAATCTTTTTATAAATAAATATAATAATATAATTAAAGTTAATATATTATATTTTTTATCAGTAAAAAATGAGGAAGTGACACTTCGGCTCCATCGTTACTGTTTTATATTATATATATAGATATGCAGAGAATTAGATGGATTTTAGGGATTAATTTAAATTATGTGACACTTTTAGATATAGATATGCAGAGAATTAGAGAGATTTTAGGGATTAATTTAAATTATGTAGAACTTTTAGATATAGATATGCAGAGAATTAGAGAGATTTTAGGGATTAATTTAAATTATGTAGAACTCTTAGATATAGTACGGATAAAATAATCTTTTTATAAATAAATATAATAATATAATTAAAGTTAATATATTATATTTTTTATCAGTAAAAAATGAGGAAGTGACACTTCGGCTCCATCGTTACTGTTTTATATTATATATATAGATATGCAGAGAATTAGATGGATTTTAAGGATTAATTTAAATTATGTAGAACTTTTAGATATAGATATGCAGAGACTTAGAGAGATTTTAGGGATTAATTTAAATTATGTAAAACTTTTAGATATGGATATGCAGAGAATTAGAGAGATTTTAGGGATTAATTTAAATTCTGTAGAACTCTTAGATATAGTACGGATAAAATAATCTTTTTATAAATAAATATAATAATATAACTAAAGTTAATATATTATATTTTTTGTTATATTTTTTATCAGTAAAAAAGGAGGAAGTGACACCTCAGCTCCATCGTTACTGTTTTATATTATATATAGATATGCAGAGAATTAGAGAGATTTTAGAGACTAATTTAAATTATGTAGAACTTTTAGATATAGATATGCAGAGAATTAGAGAGATTTTAGGGATTAATTTAAATTCTGTAGAACTCTTAGATATAGTACGGATAAAATAATCTTTTTATAAATAAATATAATAATATAACTAAAGTTAATATATTATATTTTTTATTATATTTTTTATCAGTAAAAAAGGAGGAAGTGACACCTCAGGTCCATCGTCACTGTTTTATATTATATATAGATATATAGATATGTAGAGAATTAGAGGGATTTTAGGGACAAATTTAAATTATGTAGAACTTTTAGATATAGATATGCAGAGAATTAGAGAGATTTTAGGGATTAATTTAAATTCTGTAGAACTCTTAGATATAGTACGGATAAAATAATCTTTTTATAAATAAATAAAATAATATAACTAAAGTTAATATATTATATTTTTTATTATATTTTTTATCAGTAAAAAAGGAGGAAGTGACACCTCAGCTCCATCGTTACTGTTTTATATTATATATAGATATGCAGAGAATTAGAGAGATTTTAGAGACTAATTTAAATTATGTAGAACTTTTAGATATAGATATGCAGAGAATTAGAGAGATTTTAGGGATTAATTTAAATTATGTAGAATCTTAGATATAGTACGGATAAAATAATCTTTTTATAAATAAATATAATAATATAACTAAAGTTAATATATTATATTTTTTATTATATTTTTTATCAGTAAAAAAGGAGGAAGTGACACCTCAGCTCCATCGTTACTGTTTTATATTATATATATAGATATGCAGAGAATTAGATGGATTTTAGGGACTAATTTAAATTATGTAGAACTTTTAGATATAGATATGCAGAGACTTAGAGAGATTTTAGGGATTAATTTAAATTATTTAAAACTTTTAGATATAGATATGCAGAGAATTAGAGAGATTTTAGGGATTAATTTAAATTATGTAGAACTCTTAGATATAGTATGGATAAAATAATCTTTTTATAAATAAATATAATAATACAACTAAAGTTAATATATTATATTTTTTGTTATATTTTTTATCAGTAAAAAAGGAGGAAGTGACACTTCGGCTCCATCGTTACTGTTTTATATTATATATATAGATATGCAGAGAATTAGATGGATTTTAGGGATTGATTTAAATTATGTAGAACTTTTAGATATAGATATGCAGAGACTTAGAGAGATTTTAGGGATTAATTTAAATTATGTAACACTTTTAGATATAGATATGCAGAGAATTAGAGAGATTTTAGGGATTAATTTAAATTATGTAGAACTCTTAGATATAGTATGAATAAAATAATTTTTTATAAATAAATATAATAATATAACTAAAGTTAATATATTATATTTTTTATTATATTTTTTATCAGTAAAAAAGGAGGAAGTGACACCTCAGCTCCATCGTTACTGTTTTATATTATATATATAGATATGCAGAGAATTAGAGATATTTTAGGGACTAATTTAAATTATGTATAACTTTTAGATATAGATATGCAGAGACTTAGAGAGATTTTAGGGATTAATTTAAATTATGTAAAACTCTTAGATATAGTACGGATAAAATAATCTTTTTTATAAATAAATATAATAATATAATTAAAGTTAATATATTATATTTTTTATCAGTAAAAAATGAGGAAGTGACACTTCGGCTCCATCGTTACTGTTTTATATTATACATATAGATATGCAGAGAATTAGATGGATTTTAGGGATTAATTTAAATTATGTAGAACTTTTAGATATAGATATGCAGAGACTTAGAGAGATTTTAGGGATTAATTTAAATTATGTAAAACTTTTAGATATAGATATGCAGAGAATTAGAGAGATTTTAGGGATTAATTTAAATTTTGTAGATCTCTTAGATATAGTACGGATAAAATAATCTTTTTATAAATAAATATAATAATATAACTAAAGTTAATATATTATATTTTATATTATATTTTTTATCAGTAAAAAAGGAGGAAGTGACACCTCAGCTCCATCGTTACTGTTTTATATTATATATATATAGATATGCAGAGAATTAGATGGATTTTAGGGACTAATTTAAATTATGTAGAACTTTTAGATATAGATATGCAGAGACTTAGAGAGATTTTAGGGATTAATTTAAATTATTTAAAACTTTTAGATATAGATATGCAGAGAATTAGAGAGATTTTAGGGATTAATTTAAATTATGTAGAACTCTTAGATATAGTATGGATAAAATAATCTTTTTATAAATAAATATAATAATATAACTAAAGTTAATATATTATATTTTTTGTTATATTTTTTATCAGTAAAAAAGGAGGAATTGACACTTCGACTCCATCGTTACTGTTTTATATTATATATATAGATATGCAGAGAATTAGATGGATTTTAGGGACTAATTTAAATTATGTAGAACTTTTAGATATAGATATGCAGAGAATTAGAGATATTTTAGGGATTAATTTAAATTATGTAAAACTTTTAGATATAGATATGCAGAGAATTAGAGAGATTTTAAGGATTAATTTAAATTATGTAGAACTCTTAGATATAGTATGGATAAAATAATCTTTTTATAAATAAATATAATAATATAACTAAAGTTAATATATTATATTTTTTGTTATATTTTTTATCAGTAAAAAAGGAGGAAGTGACACTTCGGCTCCATCATTACTGTTTTATATTATATATATAGATATGCAGAGAATTAGATGGATTTTAGGGATTGATTTAAATTATGTAGAACTTTTAGATATAGATATGCAGAGACTTAGAGAGATTTTAGGGATTAATTTAAATTATGTAACACTTTTAGATATAGATATGCAGAGAATTAAAGAGATTTTAGGGATTAATTTAAATTATGTAGAACTCTTAGATATAGTATGAATAAAATAATCTTTTTATAAATAAATATAATAATATAACTAAAGTTAATATATTATATTTTTTATTATATTTTTTATCAGTAAAAAAGGAGGAAGTGACACCTCAGCTCCATCGTTACTGTTTTATATTATATATAGATATGCAGAGAATTAGAGATATTTTAGGGATTAATTTAAATTATGTATAACTTTTAGATATAGGTATGCAGAGAATTAGAGAGATTTTAGGGATTAATTTAAATTATGTAGAACTCTTAGATATAGTACGGATAAAATAATCTTTTTATAAATAAATATAATAATATAATTAAAGTTAATATATTATATTTTTTATCAGTAAAAAAGGAGGAAGTGACACTTCGGCTCCATCGTTACTGTTTTATATTATATATATAGATATGCAGAGAATTAGATGGATTTTAGGGATTAATTTAAATTATGTAGAACTTTTAGATATAGATATGCAGAGACCTAGAGAGATTTTAGGGATTAATTTAAATTATGTAAAACTTTTAGATATAGATATGCGGAGAATTAGAGAGATTTTAGGGATTAATTTAAATTATGTAGAACTCTTAGATATAGTATGGATAAAATAATCTTTTTATAAATAAATATAATAATATAACTAAAGTTAATATATTATATTTTTTATTATATTTTTTATCAGTAAAAAAGGAGGAAGTGACACCTCAGCTCCATCGTTACTGTTTTATATTATATATATAGATATGCAGAGAATTAGATGGATTTTAGGGACTAATTTAAATTATGTAGAACTTTTAGATATAGATATGCAGAGACTTAGAGAGATTTTAGGGATTAATTTAAATTATGTAAAACTTTTAGATATAGATATGCAGAGAATTAGAGATATTTTAGGGATTAATTTAAATTCTGTAGATCTCTTAGATGGTGTCTTCTATGGTTACTTTGTTTTTGACAAAGTAAACATTACTTGGTTATTTTCACCATTGGATGATGGAGTATAAAATTCATCCAATGGTGAAAACACACAAAGTAAGGCTTACTTTGTAAAAAACAAAGTAAGCATAGCTTTTACCTCTCTTTAGATATAATACGGATAAAATAATCTTTTTATTAATAAATATAATAATATAACTAAAGTTAATATATTATATTTTTTATTATATTTTTTATCAGTAAAAAAGGAGGAAGTGACACATCAGCTCTATCGTTACTGTTTTATATTATATATAGATATGCAGAGAATTAGAGATATTTTAGGGATTAATTTAAATTATGTATAACTTTTAGATATAGATATGCAGAGAATTAGAGAGATTTTAGGGATTAATTTAAATTATGTAGAACTCTTAGATATTGTACGGATAAAATAATCTTTTTATAAATAAATATAATAATATAATTAAAGTTAATATATTATATTTTTTATTATATTTTTTATCAGTAAAAAAGGAGGAAGTGACACTTCGGCTCCATCGTTACTGTTTTATATTATATATATAGATATGCAGAGAATTAGATGGATTTTAGGGATTAATTTAAATTATGTAGAATTTTTAGATATAGATATGCAGAGACTTAGAGAGATTTTAGGGATTAATTTAAATTATGTAAAACTTTTAGATATAGATATGCAGAGAATTAGAGATATTTTAGGGATTAATTTAAATTCTGTAGATCTCTTAGATATAGTACGGATAAAATAATCTTTTTATAAATAAATATAATAATATAACTAAAGTTAATATATTATATTTTATATTATATTTTTTATCAGTAAAAAAGGAGGAAGTGACACCTCAGCTCCATCGTTACTGTTTTATGTTATATATATAGATATGCAGAGAATTAGATGGATTTTAGGGACTAATTTAAATTATGTAGAACTTTTAGATATAGATATGCAGAGAATTAGAGATATTTTAGGGATTAATTTAAATTATGTAAAACTTTTAGATATAGATATGCAGAGAATTAGAGAGATTTTAGGGATTAATTTAAATTATGTAGAACTCTTAGATATAGTATGGATAAAATAATCTTTTTATAAATAAATATAATAATATAACTAAAGTTAATATATTATATTTTTTGTTATATTTTTTATCAGTAAAAAAGGAGGAAGTGACACTTCGGCTCCATCATTACTGTTTTATATTATATATATAGATATGCAGAGAATTAGATGGATTTTAGGGATTGATTTAAATTATGTAGAACTTTTAGATATAGATATGCAGAGACTTAGAGAGATTTTAGGGATTAATTTAAATTATGTAACACTTTTAGATATAGATATGCAGAGAATTAAAGAGATTTTAGGGATTAATTTAAATTATGTAGAACTCTTAGATATAGTATGAATAAAATAATCTTTTTATAAATAAATATAATAATATAACTAAAGTTAATATATTATATTTTTTATTATATTTTTTATCAGTAAAAAAGGAGGAAGTGACACCTCAGCTCCATCGTTACTGTTTTATATTATATATAGATATGCAGAGAATTAGAGATATTTTAGGGATTAATTTAAATTATGTATAACTTTTAAATATAGGTATGCAGAGAATTAGAGAGATTTTAGGGATTAATTTAAATTATGTAGAACTCTTAGATATAGTACGGATAAAATAATCTTTTTATAAATAAATATAATAATATAATTAAAGTTAATATATTATATTTTTTATCAGTAAAAAATGAGGAAGTGACACTTCGGCTCCATCGTTACTGTTTTATATTATATATATAGATATGCAGAGAATTAGATGGATTTTAGGGATTAATTTAAATTATGTAGAACTTTTAGATATAGATATGCAGAGACTTAGAGAGATTTTAGGGATTAATTTAAATTATGTAAAACTTTTAGATATAGATATGCAGAGAATTAGAGAGATTTTAGGGATTAATTTAAATTCTGTAGAACTCTTAGATATAGTACGGATAAAATAATCTTTTTATAAATAAATATAATAATATAACTAAAGTTAATATATTATATTTTTTATTATATTTTTTATCAGTAAAAAAGGAGGAAGTGACACCTCAGCTCCATCGTTACTGTTTTATATTATATATAGATATGCAGAGAATTAGAGAGATTTTAGAGACTAATTTAAATTATGTAGAACTTTTAGATATAGATATGCAGAGAATTAGAGAGATTTTAGGGAGTAATTTAAATTCTGTAGAACTCTTAGATATAGTACGGATAAAATAATCTTTTTATAAATAAATATAATAATATAACTAAAGTTAATATATTATATTTTTTATTATATTTTTTATCAGTAAAAAAGGAGGAAGTGACACCTCAGCTCCATCGTTACTGTTTTATATTATATATAGATATGCAGAGAATTAGAGAGATTTTAGAGACTAATTTAAATTATGTAGAACTTTTAGATATAGATATGCAGAGAATTAGAGAGATTTTAGGGATTAATTTAAATTATGTAGAATCTTAGATATAGTACGGATAAAATAATCTTTTTATAAATAAATATAATAATATAACTAAAGTTAATATATTATATTTTTTATTATATTTTTTATCAGTAAAAAAGGAGGAAGTGACACCTCAGCTCCATCGTTACTGTTTTATATTATATATATAGATATGCAGAGAATTAGATGGATTTTAGGGACTAATTTAAATTATGTAGAACTTTTAGATATAGATATGCAGAGACTTAGAGAGATTTTAGGGATTAATTTAAATTATTTAAAACTTTTAGATATAGATATGCAGAGAATTAGAGAGATTTTAGGGATTAATTTAAATTATGTAGAACTCTTAGATATAGTATGGATAAAATAATCTTTTTATAAATAAATATAATAATATAACTAAAGTTAATATATTATATTTTTTGTTATATTTTTTATCAGTAAAAAAGGAGGAAGTGACACTTCGGCTCCATCGTTACTGTTTTATATTATATATATAGATATGCAGAGAATTAGAGATATTTTAGGGATTAATTTAAATTATGTATAACTTTTAGATATAGATATGCAGAGAATTAGAGAGATTTTAGGGATTAATTTAAATTATGTAGAACTCTTAGATATAGTACGGATAAAATAATCTTTTTATAAATAAATATAATAATATAATTAAAGTTAATATATTATATTTTTTATCAGTAAAAAAGGAGGAAGTGACACTTCGGCTCCATCGTTACTGTTTTATATTATATATATAGATATGCAGAGAATTAGATGGATTTTAGGGATTAATTTAAATTATGTAGAACTTTTAGATATAGATATGCAGAGACTTAGAGAGATTTTAGGGATTAATTTAAATTATATAAAACTTTTAGATATAGATATGCAGAGAATTAGAGAGATTTTAGGGATTAATTTAAATTCTGTAGAACTCTTAGATATAGTACGGATAAAATAATCTTTTTATAAATAAATATAATAATATAACTAAAGTTAATATATTATATTTTTTATTATATTTTTTATCAGTAAAAAAGGAGGAAGTGACACCTCAGCTCCATCGTTACTGTTTTATATTATATATAGATATGCAGAGAATTAGAGATATTTTAGGGATTAATTTAAATTATGTATAACTTTTAGATATAGATATGCAGAGAATTAGAGAGATTTTAGGGATTAATTTAAATTATGTAGAACTCTTAGATATAGTACGGATAAAATAATCTTTTTATAAATAAATATAATAATATAATTAAAGTTAATATATTATATTTTTTATCAGTAAAAAAGGAGGAAGTGACACTTCGGCTCCATCGTTACTGTTTTATATTATATATATAGATATGCAGAGAATTAGATGGATTTTAGGGATTAATTTAAATTATGTAGAACTTTTAGATATAGATATGGAGAGACTTAGAGAGATTTTAGGGATTAATTTAAATTATGTAAAACTTTTAGATATAGATATGCAGAGAATTAGAGAGATTTTAGGGATTAATTTAAATTCTGTAGATCTCTTAGATGGTGTCTTCTATGGTTACTTTGTTTTTGACAAAGTAAACATTACTTGGTTATTTTCACCATTGGATGATGGAGTATAAAATTCATCCAATGGTGAAAACACACAAAGTAAGGCTTACTTTATAAAAAACAAAGTAAGCATAGCTTTTACCTCTCTTTAGATATAATACGGATAAAATAATCTTTTTATTAATAAATATAATAATATAACTAAAGTTAATATATTATATTTTTTATTATATTTTTTATCAGTAAAAAAGGAGGAAGTGACACCTCAGCTCTATCGTTACTGTTTTATATTATATATAGATATGCAGAGAATTAGAGATATTTTAGGGATTAATTTAAATTATGTAAAACTTTTAGATATAGATATGGAGAGAATTAGAGATATTTTAGGGATTAATTTAAATTCTGTAGAACTCTTAGATATAGTACGGATAAAATAATCTTTTTATAAATAAATATAATAATATAACTAAAGTTAATATATTATATTTTTTACTATATTTTTTATCAGTAAAAAAGGAGGAAGTGACACCTCAGCTCCATCGTTACTGTTTTATATTATATATAGATATGCAGAGAATTAGAGAGATTTTAGAGACTAATTTAAATTATGTAGAACTTTTAGATATAGATATGCAGAGAATTAGAGAGATTTTAGGGATTAATTTAAATTATGTAAAACTTTTAGATATAGATATGCAGAGAATTAGAGATATTTTAGGGATTAATTTAAATTCTGTAGATCTCTTAGATGGTGTCTTCTATGGTTACTTTGTTTTTGACAAAGTAAACATTACTTGGTTATTTTCACCATTGGATGATGGAGTATAAAATTCATCCAATGGTGAAAACACACAAAGTAAGGCTTACTTTGTAAAAAACAAAGTAAGCATAGCATTTACCTCTCTTTAGATATAATACGGATAAAATAATCTTTTTATTAATAAATATAATAATATAACTAAAGTTAATATATTATATTTTTTATTATATTTTTTATCAGTAAAAAAGGAGGAAGTGACACCTCAGCTCTATCGTTACTGTTTTATATTATATATAGATATGCAGAGAATTAGAGATATTTTAGGGATTAATTTAAATTATGTATAACTTTTAGATATAGATATGCAGAGAATTAGAGAGATTTTAGGGATTAATTTAAATTATGTAGAACTCTTAGATATAGTACGGATAAAATAATCTTTTTATAAATAAATATAATAATATAATTAAAGTTAATATATTATATTTTTTATTATATTTTTTATCAGTAAAAAAGTAGGAAGTGACATCTCAGCTCCATCGTTACTGTTTTATATTATATATATAGATATGCAGAGAATTAGATGGATTTTAGGGACTAATTTAAATTATGTAGAACTTTTAGATATAGATATGCAGAGAATTAGAGATATTTTAGGGATTAATTTAAATTATGTATAACTTTTAGATATAGATATGCAGAGAATTAGAGAGATTTTAGGGATTAATTTAAATTATGTAGAACTCTTAGATATAGTACGGATAAAATAATCTTTTTATAAATAAATATAATAATATAATTAAAGTTAATATATTATATTTTTTATCAGTAAAAAAGGAGGAAGTGACACTTCGGCTCCATCGTTACTGTTTTATATTATATATATAGATATGCAGAGAATTAGATGGATTTTAGGGATTAATTTAAATTATGTAGAACTTTTAGATATAGATATGGAGAGACTTAGAGAGATTTTAGGGATTAATTTAAATTATGTAAAACTTTTAGATATAGATATGCAGAGAATTAGAGAGATTTTAGGGATTAATTTAAATTCTGTAGATCTCTTAGATGGTGTCTTCTATGGTTACTTTGTTTTTGACAAAGTAAACATTACTTGGTTATTTTCACCATTGGATGATGGAGTATAAAATTCATCCAATGGTGAAAACACACAAAGTAAGGCTTACTTTATAAAAAACAAAGTAAGCATAGCTTTTACCTCTCTTTAGATATAATACGGATAAAATAATCTTTTTATTAATAAATATAATAATATAACTAAAGTTAATATATTATATTTTTTATTATATTTTTTATCAGTAAAAAAGGAGGAAGTGACACCTCAGCTCTATCGTTACTGTTTTATATTATATATAGATATGCAGAGAATTAGAGATATTTTAGGGATTAATTTAAATTATGTAAAACTTTTAGATATAGATATGGAGAGAATTAGAGATATTTTAGGGATTAATTTAAATTCTGTAGAACTCTTAGATATAGTACGGATAAAATAATCTTTTTATAAATAAATATAATAATATAACTAAAGTTAATATATTATATTTTTTACTATATTTTTTATCAGTAAAAAAGGAGGAAGTGACACCTCAGCTCCATCGTTACTGTTTTATATTATATATAGATATGCAGAGAATTAGAGAGATTTTAGAGACTAATTTAAATTATGTAGAACTTTTAGATATAGATATGCAGAGAATTAGAGAGATTTTAGGGACTAATTTAAATTATGTAAAACTTTTAGATATAGATATGCAGAGAATTAGAGATATTTTAGGGATTAATTTAAATTCTGTAGATCTCTTAGATGGTGTCTTCTATGGTTACTTTGTTTTTGACAAAGTAAACATTACTTGGTTATTTTCACCATTGGATGATGGAGTATAAAATTCATCCAATGGTGAAAACACACAAAGTAAGGCTTACTTTGTAAAAAACAAAGTAAGCATAGCATTTACCTCTCTTTAGATATAATACGGATAAAATAATCTTTTTATTAATAAATATAATAATATAACTAAAGTTAATATATTATATTTTTTATTATATTTTTTATCAGTAAAAAAGGAGGAAGTGACACCTCAGCTCTATCGTTACTGTTTTATATTATATATAGATATGCAGAGAATTAGAGATATTTTAGGGATTAATTTAAATTATGTATAACTTTTAGATATAGATATGCAGAGAATTAGAGAGATTTTAGGGATTAATTTAAATTATGTAGAACTCTTAGATATAGTACGGATAAAATAATCTTTTTATAAATAAATATAATAATATAATTAAAGTTAATATATTATATTTTTTATTATATTTTTTATCAGTAAAAAAGGAGGAAGTGACATCTCAGCTCCATCGTTACTGTTTTATATTATATATATAGATATGCAGAGAATTAGATGGATTTTAGGGACTAATTTAAATTATGTAGAACTTTTAGATATAGATATGCAGAGAATTAGAGATATTTTAGGGATTAATTTAAATTATGTATAACTTTTAGATATAGATATGCAGAGAATTAGAGAGATTTTAGGGATTAATTTAAATTATGTAGAACTCTTAGATATAGTACGGATAAAATAATCTTTTTATAAATAAATATAATAATATAATTAAAGTTAATATATTATATTTTTTATCAGTAAAAAAGGAGGAAGTGACACTTCGGCTCCATCGTTACTGTTTTATATTATATATATAGATATGCAGAGAATTAGATGGATTTTAGGGATTAATTTAAATTATGTAGAACTTTTAGATATAGATATGGAGAGACTTAGAGAGATTTTAGGGATTAATTTAAATTATGTAAAACTTTTAGATATAGATATGCAGAGAATTAGAGAGATTTTAGGGATTAATTTAAATTCTGTAGATCTCTTAGATGGTGTCTTCTATGGTTACTTTGTTTTTGACAAAGTAAACATTACTTGGTTATTTTCACCATTGGATGATGGAGTATAAAATTCATCCAATGGTGAAAACACACAAAGTAAGGCTTACTTTATAAAAAACAAAGTAAGCATAGCTTTTACCTCTCTTTAGATATAATACGGATAAAATAATCTTTTTATTAATAAATATAATAATATAACTAAAGTTAATATATTATATTTTTTATTATATTTTTTATCAGTAAAAAAGGAGGAAGTGACACCTCAGCTCTATCGTTACTGTTTTATATTATATATAGATATGCAGAGAATTAGAGATATTTTAGGGATTAATTTAAATTATGTATAACTTTTAGATATAGATATGCAGAGAATTAGAGAGATTTTAGGGATTAATTTAAATTATGTAGAACTCTTAGATATAGTATGGATAAAATAATCTTTTTATAAATAAATATAATAATATAACTAAAGTTAATATATTATATTTTTTGTTATATTTTTTATCAGTAAAAAAGGAGGAAGTGACACCTCAGCTCCATCGTTACTATTTTATGTTATATATATAGATATGCAGAGAATTAGATGGATTTTAGGGACTAATTTAAATTATGTAGAACTTTTAGATATAGATATGCAGAGACTTAGAGAGATTTTAGGGATTAATTTAAATTATGTAAAACTTTTAGATATAGATATGGAGAGAATTAGAGATATTTTAGGGATTAATTTAAATTCTGTAGAACTCTTAGATATAGTACGGATAAAATAATCTTTTTATAAATAAATATAATAATATAACTAAAGTTAATATATTATATTTTTTACTATATTTTTTATCAGTAAAAAAGGAGGAAGTGACACCTCAGCTCCATCGTTACTGTTTTATATTATATATAGATATGCAGAGAATTAGAGAGATTTTAGAGACTAATTTAAATTATGTAGAACTTTTAGATATAGATATGCAGAGAATTAGAGAGATTTTAGGGATTAATTTAAATTATGTAAAACTTTTAGATATAGATATGCAGAGAATTAGAGATATTTTAGGGATTAATTTAAATTCTGTAGATCTCTTAGATGGTGTCTTCTATGGTTACTTTGTTTTTGACAAAGTAAACATTACTTGGTTATTTTCACCATTGGATGATGGAGTATAAAATTCATCCAATGGTGAAAACACACAAAGTAAGGCTTACTTTGTAAAAAACAAAGTAAGCATAGCATTTACCTCTCTTTAGATATAATACGGATAAAATAATCTTTTTATTAATAAATATAATAATATAACTAAAGTTAATATATTATATTTTTTATTATATTTTTTATCAGTAAAAAAGGAGGAAGTGACACCTCAGCTCTATCGTTACTGTTTTATATTATATATAGATATGCAGAGAATTAGAGATATTTTAGGGATTAATTTAAATTATGTATAACTTTTAGATATAGATATGCAGAGAATTAGAGAGATTTTAGGGATTAATTTAAATTATGTAGAACTCTTAGATATAGTACGGATAAAATAATCTTTTTATAAATAAATATAATAATATAATTAAAGTTAATATATTATATTTTTTATTATATTTTTTATCAGTAAAAAAGGAGGAAGTGACATCTCAGCTCCATCGTTACTGTTTTATATTATATATATAGATATGCAGAGAATTAGATGGATTTTAGGGACTAATTTAAATTATGTAGAACTTTTAGATATAGATATGCAGAGAATTAGAGATATTTTAGGGATTAATTTAAATTATGTATAACTTTTAGATATATATATGCAGAGAATTACAGAGATTTTAGGGATTAATTTAAATTATGTAGAACTCTTAGATATAGTACGGATAAAATAATCTTTTTATAAATAAATATAATAATATAACTAAAGTTAATATATTATATATTATATTATATTTTTTATCAGTAAAAAAGGAGGAAGTGACACTTCGGCTCCATCGTTACTGTTTTATATTATATATATAGATATGCAGAGAATTAGATGGATTTTAGGGATTAATTTAAATTATGTAGAACTTTTAGATATAGATATGCAGAGACCTAGAGAGATTTTAGAGATTAATTTAAATTATGTAAAACTTTTAGATATAGATATGCAGAGAATTAGAGAGATTTTAGGGATTAATTTAAATTATGTAGAACTCTTAGATATAGTATGGATAAAATAATCTTTTTATAAATAAATATAATAATATAACTAAAGTTAATATATTATATTTTTTATTATATTTTTTATCAGTAAAAAAGGAGGAAGTGACACCTCAGCTCCATCGTTACTGTTTTATATTATATATATAGATATGCAGAGAATTAGATGGATTTTAGGGACTAATTTAAATTATGTAGAACTTTTAGATATAGATATGCAGAGACTTAGAGAGATTTTAGGGATTAATTTAAATTATGTAAAACTTTTAGATATAGATATGCAGAGAATTAGAGATATTTTAGGGATTAATTTAAATTCTGTAGATCTCTTAGATGGTGTCTTCTATGGTTACTTTGTTTTTGACAAAGTAAACATTACTTGGTTATTTTCACCATTGGATGATGGAGTATAAAATTCATCCAATGGTGAAAACACACAAAGTAAGGCTTACTTTGTAAAAAACAAAGTAAGCATAGCTTTTACCTCTCTTTAGATATAATACGGATAAAATAATCTTTTTATTAATAAATATAATAATATAACTAAAGTTAATATATTATATTTTTTATTATATTTTTTATCAGTAAAAAAGGAGGAAGTGACACCTCAGCTCTATCGTTACTGTTTTATATTATATATAGATATGCAGAGAATTAGAGATATTTTAGGGATTAATTTAAATTATGTATAACTTTTAGATATAGATATGCAGAGAATTAGAGAGATTTTAGGGATTAATTTAAATTATGTAGAACTCTTAGATATAGTACGGATAAAATAATCTTTTTATAAATAAATATAATAATATAATTAAAGTTAATATATTATATTTTTTATTATATTTTTTATCAATAAAAAAGGAGGAAGTGACACTTCGGCTCCATCGTTACTGTTTTATATTATATATATAGATATGCAGAGTATTAGATGGATTTTAGGGATTAATTTAAATTATGTAGAACTTTTAGATATAGATATGCAGAGACTTAGAGAGATTTTAGGGATTAATTTAAATTATGTAAAACTTTTAGATATAGATATGCAGAGAATTAGAGAGATTTTAGGGATTAATTTAAATTTTGTAGATCTCTTAGATATAGTACGGATAAAATAATCTTTTTATAAATAAATATAATAATATAACTAAAGTTAATATATTATATTTTTTGTTATATTTTTTATCAGTAAAAAAGGAGGAAGTGACACCTCAGCTCCATCGTTATTGTTTTATATTATATATAGATATGCAGAGAATTAGAGATATTTTAGGGATTAATTTAAATTATGTATAACTTTTAGATATAGATATGCAGAGAATTAGAGAGATTTTAGGGATTAATTTAAATTATGTAGAACTCTTAGATATAGTACGGATAAAATAATCTTTTTATAAATAAATATAATAATATAATTAAAGTTAATATATTATATTTTTTATCAGTAAAAAAGGAGGAAGTGACACTTCGGCTCCATCGTTACTGTTTTATATTATATATATAGATATGCAGAGAATTAGATGGATTTTAGGGATTAATTTAAATTATGTAGAACTTTTAGATATAGATATGGAGAGACTTAGAGAGATTTTAGGGATTAATTTAAATTATGTAAAACTTTTAGATATAGATATGCAGAGAATTAGAGAGATTTTAGGGATTAATTTAAATTCTGTAGATCTCTTAGATGGTGTCTTCTATGGTTACTTTGTTTTTGACAAAGTAAACATTACTTGGTTATTTTCACCATTGGATGATGGAGTATAAAATTCATCCAATGGTGAAAACACACAAAGTAAGGCTTACTTTGTAAAAAACAAAGTAAGCATAGCATTTACCTCTCTTTAGATATAATACGGATAAAATAATCTTTTTATTAATAAATATAATAATATAACTAAAGTTAATATATTATATTTTTTATTATATTTTTTATCAGTAAAAAAGGAGGAAGTGACACCTCAGCTCTATCGTTACTGTTTTATATTATATATAGATATGCAGAGAATTAGAGATATTTTAGGGATTAATTTAAATTATGTATAACTTTTAGATATAGATATGCAGAGAATTAGAGAGATTTTAGGGATTAATTTAAATTATGTAGAACTCTTAGATATAGTACGGATAAAATAATCTTTTTATAAATAAATATAATAATATAATTAAAGTTAATATATTATATTTTTTATTATATTTTTTATCAGTAAAAAAGGAGGAAGTGACATCTCAGCTCCATCGTTACTGTTTTATATTATATATATAGATATGCAGAGAATTAGATGGATTTTAGGGACTAATTTAAATTATGTAGAACTTTTAGATATAGATATGCAGAGAATTAGAGATATTTTAGGGATTAATTTAAATTATGTATAACTTTTAGATATATATATGCAGAGAATTACAGAGATTTTAGGGATTAATTTAAATTATGTAGAACTCTTAGATATAGTACGGATAAAATAATCTTTTTATAAATAAATATAATAATATAACTAAAGTTAATATATTATATATTATATTATATTTTTTATCAGTAAAAAAGGAGGAAGTGACACTTCGGCTCCATCGTTACTGTTTTATATTATATATATAGATATGCAGAGAATTAGATGGATTTTAGGGATTAATTTAAATTATGTAGAACTTTTAGATATAGATATGCAGAGACCTAGAGAGATTTTAGAGATTAATTTAAATTATGTAAAACTTTTAGATATAGATATGCAGAGAATTAGAGAGATTTTAGGGATTAATTTAAATTATGTAGAACTCTTAGATATAGTATGGATAAAATAATCTTTTTATAAATAAATATAATAATATAACTAAAGTTAATATATTATATTTTTTATTATATTTTTTATCAGTAAAAAAGGAGGAAGTGACACCTCAGCTCCATCGTTACTGTTTTATATTATATATATAGATATGCAGAGAATTAGATGGATTTTAGGGACTAATTTAAATTATGTAGAACTTTTAGATATAGATATGCAGAGACTTAGAGAGATTTTAGGGATTAATTTAAATTATGTAAAACTTTTAGATATAGATATGCAGAGAATTAGAGATATTTTAGGGATTAATTTAAATTCTGTAGATCTCTTAGATGGTGTCTTCTATGGTTACTTTGTTTTTGACAAAGTAAACATTACTTGGTTATTTTCACCATTGGATGATGGAGTATAAAATTCATCCAATGGTGAAAACACACAAAGTAAGGCTTACTTTGTAAAAAACAAAGTAAGCATAGCTTTTACCTCTCTTTAGATATAATACGGATAAAATAATCTTTTTATTAATAAATATAATAATATAACTAAAGTTAATATATTATATTTTTTATTATATTTTTTATCAGTAAAAAAGGAGGAAGTGACACCTCAGCTCTATCGTTACTGTTTTATATTATATATAGATATGCAGAGAATTAGAGATATTTTAGGGATTAATTTAAATTATGTATAACTTTTAGATATAGATATGCAGAGAATTAGAGAGATTTTAGGGATTAATTTAAATTATGTAGAACTCTTAGATATAGTACGGATAAAATAATCTTTTTATAAATAAATATAATAATATAATTAAAGTTAATATATTATATTTTTTATTATATTTTTTATCAATAAAAAAGGAGGAAGTGACACTTCGGCTCCATCGTTACTGTTTTATATTATATATATAGATATGCAGAGTATTAGATGGATTTTAGGGATTAATTTAAATTATGTAGAACTTTTAGATATAGATATGCAGAGACTTAGAGAGATTTTAGGGATTAATTTAAATTATGTAAAACTTTTAGATATAGATATGCAGAGAATTAGAGAGATTTTAGGGATTAATTTAAATTTTGTAGATCTCTTAGATATAGTACGGATAAAATAATCTTTTTATAAATAAATATAATAATATAACTAAAGTTAATATATTATATTTTTTGTTATATTTTTTATCAGTAAAAAAGGAGGAAGTGACACCTCAGCTCCATCGTTATTGTTTTATATTATATATAGATATGCAGAGAATTAGAGATATTTTAGGGATTAATTTAAATTATGTATAACTTTTAGATATAGATATGCAGAGAATTAGAGAGATTTTAGGGATTAATTTAAATTATGTAGAACTCTTAGATATAGTACGGATAAAATAATCTTTTTATAAATAAATATAATAATATAATTAAAGTTAATATATTATATTTTTTATCAGTAAAAAAGGAGGAAGTGACACTTCGGCTCCATCGTTACTGTTTTATATTATATATATAGATATGCAGAGAATTAGATGGATTTTAGGGATTAATTTAAATTATGTAGAACTTTTAGATATAGATATGGAGAGACTTAGAGAGATTTTAGGGATTAATTTAAATTATGTAAAACTTTTAGATATAGATATGCAGAGAATTAGAGAGATTTTAGGGATTAATTTAAATTCTGTAGATCTCTTAGATGGTGTCTTCTATGGTTACTTTGTTTTTGACAAAGTAAACATTACTTGGTTATTTTCACCATTGGATGATGGAGTATAAAATTCATCCAATGGTGAAAACACACAAAGTAAGGCTTACTTTATAAAAAACAAAGTAAGCATAGCTTTTACCTCTCTTTAGATATAATACGGATAAAATAATCTTTTTCTTAATAAATATAATAATATAACTAAAGTTAATATATTATATTTTTTATTATATTTTTTATCAGTAAAAAAGGAGGAAGTGACACCTCAGCTCTATCGTTACTGTTTTATATTATATATAGATATGCAGAGAATTAGAGATATTTTAGGGATTAATTTAAATTATGTATAACTTTTAGATATAGATATGCAGAGAATTAGAGAGATTTTAGGGATTAATTTAAATTATGTAGAACTCTTAGATATAGTACGGATAAAATAATCTTTTTATAAATAAATATAATAATATAATTAAAGTTAATATATTATATTTTTTATTATATTTTTTATCAGTAAAAAAGGAGGAAGTGACACCTCAGCTCCATCGTTACTGTTTTATATTATATATATAGATATGCAGAGAATTAGATGGATTTTAGGGACTAATTTAAATTATGTAGAACTTTTAGATATAGATATGCAGAGAATTAGAGATATTTTAGGGATTAATTTAAATTATGTATAACTTTTAGATATATATATGCAGAGAATTACAGAGATTTTAGGGATTAATTTAAATTATGTAGAACTCTTAGATATAGTACGGATAAAATAATCTTTTTATAAATAAATATAATAATATAACTAAAGTTAATATATTATATATTATATTATATTTTTTATCAGTAAAAAAGGAGGAAGTGACACTTCGGCTCCATCGTTACTGTTTTATATTATATATATAGATATGCAGAGAATTAGATGGATTTTAGGGATTAATTTAAATTATGTAGAACTTTTAGATATAGATATGCAGAGACTTAGAGAGATTTTAGGGATTAATTTAAATTATGTAAAACTTTTAGATATAGATATGCAGAGAATTAGAGAGATTTTAGGGATTAATTTAAATTATGTAGAACTCTTAGATATAGTATGAATAAAATAATCTTTTTATAAATAAATATAATAATATAACTAAAGTTAATATATTATATTTTTTATTATATTTTTTATCAGTAAAAAAGGAGGAAGTGACACCTCAGCTCCATCGTTATTGTTTTATATTATATATAGATATGCAGAGAATTAGAGATATTTTAGGGATTAATTTAAATTATGTATAACTTTTAGATATAGATATGCAGAGAATTAGAGAGATTTTAGGGATTAATTTAAATTATGTAGAACTCTTAGATATAGTATGGATAAAATAATCTTTTTATAAATAAATATAATAATATAATTAAAGTTAATATATTATATTTTTTATCAGTAAAAAAGGAGGAAGTGACACTTCGGCTCCATCGTTACTGTTTTATATTATATATATAGATATGCAGAGAATTAGATGGATTTTAGGGATTAATTTAAATTATGTAGAACTTTTAGATATAGATATGGAGAGACTTAGAGAGATTTTAGGGATTAATTTAAATTATGTAAAACTTTTATATATAGATATGCAGAGAATTAGAGAGATTTTAGGGATTAATTTAAATTCTGTAGATCTCTTAGATGGTGTCTTCTATGGTTACTTTGTTTTTGACAAAGTAAACATTACTTGGTTATTTTCACCATTGGATGATGGAGTATAAAATTCATCCAATGGTGAAAACACACAAAGTAAGGCTTACTTTATAAAAAACAAAGTAAGCATAGCTTTTACCTCTCTTTAGATATAATACGGATAAAATAATCTTTTTATTAATAAATATAATAATATAACTAAAGTTAATATATTATATTTTTTATTATATTTTTTATCAGTAAAAAAGGAGGAAGTGACACCTCAGCTCTATCGTTACTGTTTTATATTATATATAGATATGCAGAGAATTAGAGATATTTTAGGGATTAATTTAAATTATGTATAACTTTTAGATATAGATATGCAGAGAATTAGAGAGATTTTAGGGATTAATTTAAATTATGTAGAACTCTTAGATATAGTACGGATAAAATAATCTTTTTATAAATAAATATAATAATATAATTAAAGTTAATATATTATATTTTTTATTATATTTTTTATCAGTAAAAAAGGAGGAAGTGACACCTCAGCTCCATCGTTACTGTTTTATATTATATATATAGATATGCAGAGAATTAGATGGATTTTAGGGACTAATTTAAATTATGTAGAACTTTTAGATATAGATATGCAGAGAATTAGAGATATTTTAGGGATTAATTTAAATTATGTATAACTTTTAGATATATATATGCAGAGAATTACAGAGATTTTAGGGATTAATTTAAATTATGTAGAACTCTTAGATATAGTACGGATAAAATAATCTTTTTATAAATAAATATAATAATATAACTAAAGTTAATATATTATATATTATATTATATTTTTTATCAGTAAAAAAGGAGGAAGTGACACTTCGGCTCCATCGTTACTGTTTTATATTATATATATAGATATGCAGAGAATTAGATGGATTTTAGGGATTAATTTAAATTATGTAGAACTTTTAGATATAGATATGCAGAGACCTAGAGAGATTTTAGAGATTAATTTAAATTATGTAAAACTTTTAGATATAGATATGCAGAGAATTAGAGAGATTTTAGGGATTAATTTAAATTATGTAGAACTCTTAGATATAGTATGGATAAAATAATCTTTTTATAAATAAATATAATAATATAACTAAAGTTAATATATTATATTTTTTATTATATTTTTTATCAGTAAAAAAGGAGGAAGTGACACCTCAGCTCCATCGTTACTGTTTTATATTATATATATAGATATGCAGAGAATTAGATGGATTTTAGGGACTAATTTAAATTATGTAGAACTTTTAGATATAGATATGCAGAGACTTAGAGAGATTTTAGGGATTAATTTAAATTATGTAAAACTTTTAGATATAGATATGCAGAGAATTAGAGATATTTTAGGGATTAATTTAAATTCTTTAGATCTCTTAGATGGTGTCTTCTATGGTTACTTTGTTTTTGACAAAGTAAACATTACTTGGTTATTTTCACCATTGGATGATGGAGTATAAAATTCATCCAATGGTGAAAACACACAAAGTAAGGCTTACTTTGTAAAAAACAAAGTAAGCATAGCTTTTACCTCTCTTTAGATATAATACGGATAAAATAATCTTTTTATTAATAAATATAATAATATAACTAAAGTTAATATATTATATTTTTTATTATATTTTTTATCAGTAAAAAAGGAGGAAGTGACACCTCAGCTCTATCGTTACTGTTTTATATTATATATAGATATGCAGAGAATTAGAGATATTTTAGGGATTAATTTAAATTATGTATAACTTTTAGATATAGATATGCAGAGAATTAGAGAGATTTTAGGGATTAATTTAAATTATGTAGAACTCTTAGATATAGTACGGATAAAATAATCTTTTTATAAATAAATATAATAATATAATTAAAGTTAATATATTATATTTTTTATTATATTTTTTATCAATAAAAAAGGAGGAAGTGACACTTCGGCTCCATCGTTACTGTTTTATATTATATATATAGATATGCAGAGTATTAGATGGATTTTAGGGATTAATTTAAATTATGTAGAACTTTTAGATATAGATATGCAGAGACTTAGAGAGATTTTAGGGATTAATTTAAATTATGTAAAACTTTTAGATATAGATATGCAGAGAATTAGAGAGATTTTAGGGATTAATTTAAATTTTGTAGATCTCTTAGATATAGTACGGATAAAATAATCTTTTTATAAATAAATATAATAATATAACTAAAGTTAATATATTATATTTTTTGTTATATTTTTTATCAGTAAAAAAGGAGGAATTGACACTTCGACTCCATCGTTACTGTTTTATATTATATATATAGATATGCAGAGAATTAGATGGATTTTAGGGATTAATTTAAATTATGTAGAACTCTTAGATATAGTATGAATAAAATAATCTTTTTATAAATAAATATAATAATATAACTAAAGTTAATATATTATATTTTTTATTATATTTTTTATCAGTAAAAAAGGAGGAAGTGACACCTCAGCTCCATCGTTACTGTTTTATATTATATATAGATATGCAGAGAATTAGAGATATTTTAGGGATTAATTTAAATTATGTAGAACTTTTAGATATAGATATGCAGAGAATTAGAGAGATTTTAGGGATTAATTTAAATTATGTAGAATCTTAGATATAGTACGGATAAAATAATCTTTTTATAAATAAATATAATAATATAACTAAAGTTAATATATTATATTTTTTATTATATTTTTTATCAGTAAAAAAGGAGGAAGTGACACCTCAGCTCCATCGTTACTGTTTTATATTATATATATAGATATGCAGAGAATTAGATGGATTTTAGGGACTAATTTAAATTATGTAGAACTTTTAGATATAGATATGCAGAGACTTAAAGAGATTTTAGGGATTAATTTAAATTATGTAACACTTTTAGATATAGATATGCAGAGAATTAGAGAGATTTTAGGGATTAATTTAAATTATGTAGAACTCGTAGATATAGTATGGATAAAATAATCTTTTTATAAATAAATATAATAATATAACTAAAGTTAATATATTATATTTTTTGTTATATTTTTTATCAGTAAAAAAGGAGGAAGTGACACCTCAGCTCCATCGTTACTGTTTTATATTATATATATAGATATGCAGAGAATTAGAGATATTTTAGGGACTAATTTAAATTATGTATAACTTTTAGATATAGATATGCAGAGACTTAGAGAGATTTTAGGGATTAATTTAAATTATGTAAAACTCTTAGATATAGTACGGATAAAATAATCTTTTTTATAAATAAATATAATAATATAATTAAAGTTAATATATTATATTTTTTATCAGTAAAAAATGAGGAAGTGACACTTCGGCTCCATCGTTACTGTTTTATATTATACATATAGATATGCAGAGAATTAGATAGATTTTAGGGATTAATTTAAATTATGTAGAACTTTTAGATATAGATATGCAGAGACTTAGAGAGATTTTAGGGATTAATTTAAATTATGTAAAACTTTTAGATATAGATATGCAGAGAATTAGAGAGATTTTAGGGATTAATTTAAATTCTGTAGAACTCTTAGATATAGTACGGATAAAATAATCTTTTTATAAATAAATATAATAATATAACTAAAGTTAATATATTATATTTTATATTATATTTTTTATCAGTAAAAAAGGAGGAAGTGACACCTCAGCTCCATCGTTACTGTTTTATATTATATATATATAGATATGCAGAGAATTAGATGGATTTTAGGGACTAATTTAAATTATGTAGAACTTTTAGATATAGATATGCAGAGAATTAGAGAGATTTTAGGGATTAATTTAAATTATTTAAAACTTTTAGATATAGATATGCAGAGAATTAGAGAGATTTTAGGGATTAATTTAAATTATGTAGAACTCTTAGATATAGTATGGATAAAATAATCTTTTTATAAATAAATATAATAATATAACTAAAGTTAATATATTATATTTTTTGTTATATTTTTTATCAGTAAAAAAGGAGGAATTGACACTTCGACTCCATCGTTACTGTTTTATATTATATATATAGATATGCAGAGAATTAGATGGATTTTAGGGACTAATTTAAATTATGTAGAACTTTTAGATATAGATATGCAGAGAATTAGAGATATTTTAGGGATTAATTTAAATTATGTAAAACTTTTAGATATAGATATGCAGAGAATTAGAGAGATTTTAGGGATTAATTTAAATTATGTAGAACTCTTAGATATAGTATGGATAAAATAATCTTTTTATAAATAAATATAATAATATAACTAAAGTTAATATATTATATTTTTTGTTATATTTTTTATCAGTAAAAAAGGAGGAAGTGACACTTCGGCTCCATCATTACTGTTTTATATTATATATATAGATATGCAGAGAATTAGATGGATTTTAGGGATTGATTTAAATTATGTAGAACTTTTAGATATAGATATGCAGAGACTTAGAGAGATTTTAGGGATTAATTTAAATTATGTAACACTTTTAGATATAGATATGCAGAGAATTAAAGAGATTTTAGGGATTAATTTAAATTATGTAGAACTCTTAGATATAGTATGAATAAAATAATCTTTTTATAAATAAATATAATAATATAACTAAAGTTAATATATTATATTTTTTATTATATTTTTTATCAGTAAAAAAGGAGGAAGTGACACCTCAGCTCCATCGTTACTGTTTTATATTATATATAGATATGCAGAGAATTAGAGATATTTTAGGGATTAATTTAAATTATGTATAACTTTTAGATATAGGTATGCAGAGAATTAGAGAGATTTTAGGGATTAATTTAAATTATGTAGAACTCTTAGATATAGTACGGATAAAATAATCTTTTTATAAATAAATATAATAATATAATTAAAGTTAATATATTATATTTTTTATCAGTAAAAAAGGAGGAAGTGACACTTCGGCTCCATCGTTACTGTTTTATATTATATATATAGATATGCAGAGAATTAGATGGATTTTAGGGATTAATTTAAATTATGTAGAACTTTTAGATATAGATATGCAGAGACCTAGAGAGATTTTAGGGATTAATTTAAATTATGTAAAACTTTTAGATATAGATATGCGGAGAATTAGAGAGATTTTAGGGATTAATTTAAATTATGTAGAACTCTTAGATATAGTATGGATAAAATAATCTTTTTATAAATAAATATAATAATATAACTAAAGTTAATATATTATATTTTTTATTATATTTTTTATCAGTAAAAAAGGAGGAAGTGACACCTCAGCTCCATCGTTACTGTTTTATATTATATATATAGATATGCAGAGAATTAGATGGATTTTAGGGACTAATTTAAATTATGTAGAACTTTTAGATATAGATATGCAGAGACTTAGAGAGATTTTAGGGATTAATTTAAATTATGTAAAACTTTTAGATATAGATATGCAGAGAATTAGAGATATTTTAGGGATTAATTTAAATTCTGTAGAACTCTTAGATATAGTACGGATAAAATAATCTTTTTATAAATAAATATAATAATATAACTAAAGTTAATATATTATATTTTATATTATATTTTTTATCAGTAAAAAAGGAGGAAGTGACACCTCAGCTCCATCGTTACTGTTTTATGTTATATATATAGATATGCAGAGAATTAGATGGATTTTAGGGACTAATTTAAATTATGTAGAACTTTTAGATATAGATATGCAGAGAATTAGAGATATTTTAGGGATTAATTTAAATTATGTAAAACTTTTAGATATAGATATGCAGAGAATTAGAGAGATTTTAGGGATTAATTTAAATTATGTAGAACTCTTAGATATAGTATGGATAAAATAATCTTTTTATAAATAAATATAATAATATAACTAAAGTTAATATATTATATTTTTTGTTATATTTTTTATCAGTAAAAAAGGAGGAAGTGACACTTCGGCTCCATCATTACTGTTTTATATTATATATATAGATATGCAGAGAATTAGATGGATTTTAGGGATTGATTTAAATTATGTAGAACTTTTAGATATAGATATGCAGAGACTTAGAGAGATTTTAGGGATTAATTTAAATTATGTAACACTTTTAGATATAGATATGCAGAGAATTAAAGAGATTTTAGGGATTAATTTAAATTATGTAGAACTCTTAGATATAGTATGAATAAAATAATCTTTTTATAAATAAATATAATAATATAACTAAAGTTAATATATTATATTTTTTATTATATTTTTTATCAGTAAAAAAGGAGGAAGTGACACCTCAGCTCCATCGTTACTGTTTTATATTATATATAGATATGCAGAGAATTAGAGATATTTTAGGGATTAATTTAAATTATGTATAACTTTTAAATATAGGTATGCAGAGAATTAGAGAGATTTTAGGGATTAATTTAAATTATGTAGAACTCTTAGATATAGTACGGATAAAATAATCTTTTTATAAATAAATATAATAATATAATTAAAGTTAATATATTATATTTTTTATCAGTAAAAAATGAGGAAGTGACACTTCGGCTCCATCGTTACTGTTTTATATTATATATATAGATATGCAGAGAATTAGATGGATTTTAGGGATTAATTTAAATTATGTAGAACTTTTAGATATAGATATGCAGAGACTTAGAGAGATTTTAGGGATTAATTTAAATTATGTAAAACTTTTAGATATAGATATGCAGAGAATTAGAGAGATTTTAGGGATTAATTTAAATTCTGTAGAACTCTTAGATATAGTACGGATAAAATAATCTTTTTATAAATAAATATAATAATATAACTAAAGTTAATATATTATATTTTTTATTATATTTTTTATCAGTAAAAAAGGAGGAAGTGACACCTCAGCTCCATCGTTACTGTTTTATATTATATATAGATATGCAGAGAATTAGAGAGATTTTAGAGACTAATTTAAATTATGTAGAACTTTTAGATATAGATATGCAGAGAATTAGAGAGATTTTAGGGAGTAATTTAAATTCTGTAGAACTCTTAGATATAGTACGGATAAAATAATCTTTTTATAAATAAATATAATAATATAACTAAAGTTAATATATTATATTTTTTATTATATTTTTTATCAGTAAAAAAGGAGGAAGTGACACCTCAGCTCCATCGTTACTGTTTTATATTATATATAGATATGCAGAGAATTAGAGAGATTTTAGAGACTAATTTAAATTATGTAGAACTTTTAGATATAGATATGCAGAGAATTAGAGAGATTTTAGGGATTAATTTAAATTATGTAGAATCTTAGATATAGTACGGATAAAATAATCTTTTTATAAATAAATATAATAATATAACTAAAGTTAATATATTATATTTTTTATTATATTTTTTATCAGTAAAAAAGGAGGAAGTGACACCTCAGCTCCATCGTTACTGTTTTATATTATATATATAGATATGCAGAGAATTAGATGGATTTTAGGGACTAATTTAAATTATGTAGAACTTTTAGATATAGATATGCAGAGACTTAGAGAGATTTTAGGGATTAATTTAAATTATTTAAAACTTTTAGATATAGATATGCAGAGAATTAGAGAGATTTTAGGGATTAATTTAAATTATGTAGAACTCTTAGATATAGTATGGATAAAATAATCTTTTTATAAATAAATATAATAATATAACTAAAGTTAATATATTATATTTTTTGTTATATTTTTTATCAGTAAAAAAGGAGGAAGTGACACTTCGGCTCCATCGTTACTGTTTTATATTATATATATAGATATGCAGAGAATTAGAGATATTTTAGGGATTAATTTAAATTATGTATAACTTTTAGATATAGATATGCAGAGAATTAGAGAGATTTTAGGGATTAATTTAAATTATGTAGAACTCTTAGATATAGTACGGATAAAATAATCTTTTTATAAATAAATATAATAATATAATTAAAGTTAATATATTATATTTTTTATCAGTAAAAAAGGAGGAAGTGACACTTCGGCTCCATCGTTACTGTTTTATATTATATATATAGATATGCAGAGAATTAGATGGATTTTAGGGATTAATTTAAATTATGTAGAACTTTTAGATATAGATATGCAGAGACTTAGAGAGATTTTAGGGATTAATTTAAATTATATAAAACTTTTAGATATAGATATGCAGAGAATTAGAGAGATTTTAGGGATTAATTTAAATTCTGTAGAACTCTTAGATATAGTACGGATAAAATAATCTTTTTATAAATAAATATAATAATATAACTAAAGTTAATATATTATATTTTTTATTATATTTTTTATCACTAAAAAAGGAGGAAGTGACACCTCAGCTCCATCGTTACTGTTTTATATTATATATAGATATGCAGAGAATTAGAGAGATTTTAGAGACTAATTTAAATTATGTAGAACTTTTAGATATAGATATGCAGAGAATTAGAGAGATTTTAGGGATTAATTTAAATTATGTAGAATCTTAGATATAGTACGGATAAAATAATCTTTTTATAAATAAATATAATAATATAACTAAAGTTAATATATTATATTTTTTATTATATTTTTTATCAGTAAAAAAGGAGGAAGTGACACCTCAGCTCCATCGTTACTGTTTTATATTATATATATAGATATGCAGAGAATTAGATGGATTTTAGGGACTAATTTAAATTATGTAGAACTTTTAGATATAGATATGCAGAGACTTAGAGAGATTTTAGGGATTAATTTAAATTATTTAAAACTTTTAGATATAGATATGCAGAGAATTAGAGAGATTTTAGGGATTAATTTAAATTATGTAGAACTCTTAGATATAGTATGGATAAAATAATCTTTTTATAAATAAATATAATAATATAACTAAAGTTAATATATTATATTTTTTGTTATATTTTTTATCAGTAAAAAAGGAGGAAGTGACACTTCGGCTCCATCGTTACTGTTTTATATTATATATATAGATATGCAGAGAATTAGAGATATTTTAGGGATTAATTTAAATTATGTATAACTTTTAGATATAGATATGCAGAGAATTAGAGAGATTTTAGGGATTAATTTAAATTATGTAGAACTCTTAGATATAGTACGGATAAAATAATCTTTTTATAAATAAATATAATAATATAATTAAAGTTAATATATTATATTTTTTATCAGTAAAAAAGGAGGAAGTGACACTTCGGCTCCATCGTTACTGTTTTATATTATATATATAGATATGCAGAGAATTAGATGGATTTTAGGGATTAATTTAAATTATGTAGAACTTTTAGATATAGATATGCAGAGACTTAGAGAGATTTTAGGGATTAATTTAAATTATATAAAACTTTTAGATATAGATATGCAGAGAATTAGAGAGATTTTAGGGATTAATTTAAATTCTGTAGAACTCTTAGATATAGTACGGATAAAATAATCTTTTTATAAATAAATATAATAATATAACTAAAGTTAATATATTATATTTTTTATTATATTTTTTATCACTAAAAAAGGAGGAAGTGACACCTCAGCTCCATCGTTACTGTTTTATATTATATATAGATATGCAGAGAATTAGAGAGATTTTAGAGACTAATTTAAATTATGTAGAACTTTTAGATATAGATATGCAGAGAATTAGAGAGATTTTAGGGATTAATTTAAATTATGTAGAATCTTAGATATAGTACGGATAAAATAATCTTTTTATAAATAAATATAATAATATAACTAAAGTTAATATATTATATTTTTTATTATATTTTTTATCAGTAAAAAAGGAGGAAGTGACACCTCAGCTCCATCGTTACTGTTTTATATTATATATATAGATATGCAGAGAATTAGATGGATTTTAGGGACTAATTTAAATTATGTAGAACTTTTAGATATAGATATGCAGAGACTTAGAGAGATTTTAGGGATTAATTTAAATTATTTAAAACTTTTAGATATAGATATGCAGAGAATTAGAGAGATTTTAGGGATTAATTTAAATTATGTAGAACTCTTAGATATAGTATGGATAAAATAATCTTTTTATAAATAAATATAATAATATAACTAAAGTTAATATATTATATTTTTTGTTATATTTTTTATCAGTAAAAAAGGAGGAAGTGACACTTCGGCTCCATCGTTACTGTTTTATATTATATATATAGATATGCAGAGAATTAGAGATATTTTAGGGATTAATTTAAATTATGTATAACTTTTAGATATAGATATGCAGAGAATTAGAGAGATTTTAGGGATTAATTTAAATTATGTAGAACTCTTAGATATAGTACGGATAAAATAATCTTTTTATAAATAAATATAATAATATAATTAAAGTTAATATATTATATTTTTTATCAGTAAAAAAGGAGGAAGTGACACTTCGGCTCCATCGTTACTGTTTTATATTATATATATAGATATGCAGAGAATTAGATGGATTTTAGGGATTAATTTAAATTATGTAGAACTTTTAGATATAGATATGCAGAGACTTAGAGAGATTTTAGGGATTAATTTAAATTATATAAAACTTTTAGATATAGATATGCAGAGAATTAGAGAGATTTTAGGGATTAATTTAAATTCTGTAGAACTCTTAGATATAGTACGGATAAAATAATCTTTTTATAAATAAATATAATAATATAACTAAAGTTAATATATTATATTTTTTATTATATTTTTTATCACTAAAAAAGGAGGAAGTGACACCTCAGCTCCATCGTTACTGTTTTATATTATATATAGATATGCAGAGAATTAGAGAGATTTTAGAGACTAATTTAAATTATGTAGAACTTTTAGATATAGATATGCAGAGAATTAGAGAGATTTTAGGGATTAATTTAAATTCTGTACAACTCTTAGATATAGTACGGATAAAATAATCTTTTTATAAATAAATATAATAATATAACTAAAGTTAATATATTATATTTTTTATTATATTTTTTATCAGTAAAAAAGGAGGAAGTGACACCTCAGCTCCATCGTTACTGTTTTATATTATATATAGATATGCAGAGAATTAGAGAGATTTTAGAGACTAATTTAAATTATGTAGAACTTTTAGATATAGATATGCAGAGAATTAGAGAGATTTTAGGGATTAATTTAAATTATGTAGAATCTTAGATATAGTACGGATAAAATAATCTTTTTATAAATAAATATAATAATATAACTAAAGTTAATATATTATATTTTTTATTATATTTTTTATCAGTAAAAAAGGAGGAAGTGACACCTCAGCTCCATCGTTACTGTTTTATATTATATATATAGATATGCAGAGAATTAGATGGATTTTAGGGACTAATTTAAATTATGTAGAACTTTTAGATATAGATATGCAGAGACTTAGAGAGATTTTAGGGATTAATTTAAATTATTTAAAACTTTTAGATATAGATATGCAGAGAATTAGAGAGATTTTAGGGATTAATTTAAATTATGTAGAACTCTTAGATATAGTATGGATAAAATAATCTTTTTATAAATAAATATAATAATATAACTAAAGTTAATATATTATATTTTTTGTTATATTTTTTATCAGTAAAAAAGGAGGAAGTGACACTTCGGCTCCATCGTTACTGTTTTATATTATATATATAGATATGCAGAGAATTAGAGATATTTTAGGGATTAATTTAAATTATGTATAACTTTTAGATATAGATATGCAGAGAATTAGAGAGATTTTAGGGATTAATTTAAATTATGTAGAACTCTTAGATATAGTACGGATAAAATAATCTTTTTATAAATAAATATAATAATATAATTAAAGTTAATATATTATATTTTTTATCAGTAAAAAAGGAGGAAGTGACACTTTGGCTCCATCGTTACTGTTTTATATTATATATATAGATATGCAGAGAATTAGATGGATTTTAGGGATTAATTTAAATTATGTAGAACTTTTAGATATAGATATGCAGAGACTTAGAGAGATTTTAGGGATTAATTTAAATTATATAAAACTTTTAGATATAGATATGCAGAGAATTAGAGAGATTTTAGGGATTAATTTAAATTCTGTAGAACTCTTAGATATAGTACGGATAAAATAATCTTTTTATAAATAAATATAATAATATAACTAAAGTTAATATATTATATTTTTTATTATATTTTTTATCACTAAAAAAGGAGGAAGTGACACCTCAGCTCCATCGTTACTGTTTTATATTATATATAGATATGCAGAGAATTAGAGAGATTTTAGAGACTAATTTAAATTATGTAGAACTTTTAGATATAGATATGCAGAGAATTAGAGAGATTTTAGGGATTAATTTAAATTCTGTAGAACTCTTAGATATAGTACGGATAAAATAATCTTTTTATAAATAAATATAATAATATAACTAAAGTTAATATATTATATTTTTTATTATATTTTTTATCAATAAAAAAGGAGGAAGTGACACCTCAGCTCCATCGTTACTGTTTTATATTATATATAGATATGCAGAGAATTAGAGAGATTTTAGAGACTAATTTAAATTATGTAGAACTTTTAGATATAGATATGCAGAGAATTAGAGAGATTTTAGGGATTAATTTAAATTATGTAGAATCTTAGATATAGTACGGATAAAATAATCTTTTTATAAATAAATATAATAATATAACTAAAGTTAATATATTATATTTTTTATTATATTTTTTATCAGTAAAAAAGGAGGAAGTGACAC